>NC_052154.1:93791927-93890184 GCF_902713615.1 Scyliorhinus canicula | reverse complement strand
TGACAGAGAACAAAGAAAAGTAACAGCACAGGAACAGGCCCTTCGGCCCTCTAAGTCTGCGTCGACCATGCTGCCCGTCTAAACTAGAATCTTCTACACTTCCGGGGTCCGTATCCCTCTATTCCCATCCTATTCATGAATCTATCAAGATGCCCCTTAAACGTCACTATCGTCCCTGCTTCCACCACCTCCTCCGGCAGCAAGTTCCAGGCATCAACTACCCTCTGTGTAAAAAAACTTGCCTTGTACATCTCCTCTAAACCTTGCCCCTCGCACCTTAAACCTATGCCCCCTAGTAATTGACCTCTCTACTCTGGGGAAAAAGTCTCTGACTATCCACTCTGTCTATGCCCCTCATAATTTTGTAAACCACTATCAGGTCGTCCCTCAACCTCGTTCCAGTGAGAACAAACTGAGTTTATTCAACCTCTCCTCATAGCTAATGCCCTGCATAGCAGGCAACATCCTGGTAAAATCTCTTCTGCACCCTCTCTGAAGCCTCCACGTCCTTCTGGTAATGTGGCGACCAGAATTGAACACTATACTCCAAGTGTGGCCTAACTAAGGTTCTATACAGCTGCAACATTACTTGCCAATTTTTATTCTCAATGCCCCGACCAATGAAGGCAAGCATGCTGTATGCCTTCTTTGACGAGGAATGTTCCTGGCCCAACTGGTCCTCTGAAGGTCTGGATCCAAGGTCTTGATCAGTCTGTTGAGTTGGCGGGTGTGTTCTTTGGTCAGATCTGCAGGTAAATGTCTGTAGTGTTCCTGGTTGTTGAGTTATCGGTACACTTCTTTGCAGTAGTCCATTCTGTTCAGTATGATGATGGTCCCTCCTTTGTCTGTTGGTTTGATGACGATGTTGCGGTTAGTTTGGAGAGTGTGGATGGCATTGCATTGTGCTTGGGTGACGTTCGGGGCTGTCTTGTGAATGCGACTGATAAATCTGGCATTGACACGACTTCTGACGGCTTGAGCATACATGTCGAGTCTAGGGCAGCGGCCTTCCAGAGGGGTCCAATTCGACTCTTTCCTCTTCGGTTGCTGCACAACAGATCTCTCGGTCTGCTGTTCCGGTTCATTGGTTCTCTCATGGGTTCGCTGTTGGCCTCTTGGGGATCTGTGGACGAGCACCCGGGTCCTCATTTGCCTGATGATTCCTTTGTGTCTGCCGCGAGACTGATGGGGTCCATTTTGGTGGTGGGGCAGAAATTGAGCCCTCTGCTGAGGACTTCGATTTTTGCCTGGTTGAAGGAGGGATTCCAACAAGTTGACAAGCGATTTCACTGTATTTTCTGCTGTGGTACCGGGTGAGGCTCGTTTGCTGCTGGTGGTGATGCCGATTTTCTCAAGCTTCCTGTTCTTGGTGTGCATATAGGTGGCGTAGTACCATTGTCTCGTTTGGCGGTGTTCCGCAGTTGGTCTGATGCGTCCTGTGCGCAGGTTGAGAATATGGCCTCTATCTTGCTTCCAAGTTCCGGCGTCTGCTGTACGAGATGGTTGAGGAGTGTCAGAGAGGTGGCGACAGCAGAGTCTCTCGCATAGTCGTTAATGTTTGCCGTTCTCTCTCTCTCATTAATGTTCCTGTCCCTCTCTCTCTTGTTAATCTTCCTGTCTCTCTCCTCATGTCCCTGTTTTTTCTCGCTCTCTCGCTCATAATTATCCTCTCTCTTGTTAATATTCTGTGTGTCTCTTTCTCTTTCTGCCTCTCGACTCTCTCATTGATGTTCCTGTCTCTATCTCTCTCTCTCGTTAATATTTCTGTCTGTTCTCTCTCTCTCTCTCGTTAATTGGCCTCTCTTTCTCTCTCAATATTCTTAAG
This sequence comes from Scyliorhinus canicula, assembly GCF_902713615.1. NCBI lineage: Eukaryota > Metazoa > Chordata > Chondrichthyes > Carcharhiniformes > Scyliorhinidae > Scyliorhinus > Scyliorhinus canicula. The sequence continues at coordinate 93,888,359 of NC_052154.1, read as the reverse complement.
TGTCTCTCTCTCTCTGCCTCTCCATCTTTCATTAATGTTCTTGTCTCTCTCTCATTAATGTTTACAGGGCAGCACGGTAGCACAAGTGGCTCGCACTGTGACTTCACAGCGCAGGGTCTCGGGTTCGATTCCCCGCTTGGTCACTGTCTTGTGCGGAGTCTGCACGTTCTCCCCGTGTCTGCGTGGGTTTTCCTCCGGGTGCTCCGGTTTCCTCCCACCATCCAAATTTGTGCGGGTTAGGTGGATTGGCCATGATAAATTGCCCGTTGTGTCCAAAAGGTGAGGAGGGTGTCGTGTTATTCACCCTGGGGCAACACGGACTGCAACTGGATGCAGTTGTACTTGAAAGTAGACTCCAAACTGTGATGTTAGTTCAATACGCTTTATTGAACTTGTTAAGCAGTGCACACCAATCGCTGTGGGTTTGACACTGTACTAATCTAAGCGTGCTCACTATAACTAACTAGACCAGAGTAGCTCTGAGCCACGTGTAGAAGGTGCTAACTGATATGTACAACCCTGACTGTCACTACAGTTGTCACCAGTGGAAAGAGGCAGAGTGTTGATGCCTCGTGTGTTTTATAGTGGAAGGCACCTTCTAGTGTTCTGCCTGATGATTGGTTGTGTTCTGTCCTGTGTGTTGATTGGCTGTACTGGGTGTCTCACTGTCTGTCTGTATCTCATTATGTGCATGAGTACATATCATGACATCTTCCCTTTTTTAAAAAAAATGTTGGTTGCTTGGAGTATATGCAACTGTATTTACATGTATAACTATTTACATTAAATGGCGAGTGGATGAATATGTACATAAGAGGTGTCTAGCAGATACAGAACAAAATTTACAAGATAAATGTCTAAGTCCAATCTTTGGGGCTCGTGTCTGATCCTTGTCGACTGCCTGAGACGTGGAGGTGGGGACGACGGTGCCTTGACAGGTGGGATTGCTGCCAGATTGGTGGCCTCGTGGTGCGAGGTGTCCGGAGGAGGCAGAACAACTTTGGAAAAGTAAGATCTGGTGGTGGGCAGGCAAGTTTGCGCAGTGCCCTTCTGTTGCGCCTGACAGTGGAGCCATCAGCTCGAACTACAAACGATCTGGGAGCAGCCTGTCGAACAACAACAGCTGGAGCTGACCAGCCTCCATCAGGTAGCTGATCCGAACAGCATCTTTCGGAGATAGCACAGGCAATCATAGATTATCATAGAATTTACAGTGCAGAAGGAGGCCATTCGGCCCATTGAGACTGCACTGGCTCTTGGAAAGAGCACCCTACCAAGGTCAACATCTCCACCCTATCCCCATAACCCAGTAACCCCACCCATCGGTAGCATGAGCATCGTACGTCAGCTTTTGCCAGTTCCTGAGTTGCTGCACCTTTTGCAGCACTGGGAGGTGATCCAGGTCTGGCAAGTGTACGGCCAGAACAGTCTTTTGCAGGTCTCTATTCATGAGGAGTGGAGCCGGAGACATACCGATGGACAGAGGGGTTGCCCTGTACGCCAACAGCACAAGGTTGAAGTCAGAAGCAGAATCCGCAGCCTTGCAGAGCAGGTGCTTCACTATATGGACCCCTTTCTCAACCTTCCCGTTGGTAGTGTGGGCTTGAGGTAATGTGGTTGAATTGGTACGACTTGCCGAAATTGGACCATTCTTGGCTGTGGAAGCGGGGACCATTGTCACTCATGACAGTGAGTGGAATACCATGCCTGGCAAATGTCTCCTTGCAGGACTTGATGACTGTCCTTGATGTGAGGTCTGACAGCTTCACAACTTCGGGGTAATTTGAGCAGTAATCTATGATGAGCACACAGTCACGCCCATTGATGTGAAAAAGGTCGATTCCCACCTTGGACCACAGAGGTCACGATCTCGTGTTGCTGGAGTGTTTCTTTGGCCTGAGCAGGCCTGGAAACGCTGGCAGGTCACCCAATTGAGGATCATGTTGGATATGTCCTGGCTGATTCCAGGCAATAGACCAGCCTGCCGGGCCTTGCGTCTACACTTTTCGACACCTAGGTGTCCCTCGTGGATTTGTTTGAGCACTAAGCTCTGCAGACTGAGGAATAACGATATGATCTAGCTTGAGGAGGATCTCCTTGACATCTGTCAGGCCGTCCTTCACATTAAGGAACTGAGGGCATTGCCCCTTTGCCAGCCATTTGCAAGGTGGGCATTACACGCTGCAGAAGAGGGTCTTTGGCAGTCTCTTCACGAATGCTGATCACTCTTTCATCTGAGGCCAGGAGGTTGCTGGCACACAGCTGCACCTGTGCATATATCTGGCGGATGAAGTCAATTTGTTCACAGGGCGAGGTGATGGAGAGGGACAGGGTATCCGCAATTATCAGCTCCTTGCCTGGTGTGTATACTAACTCAAAATCATACCTTTGGAGTTGACGGAGAATGCGTCATGTCATTCAAGTCCTTATGAATGATATCGTTAGTGGTCAGTCTCCACTGTGAATGTTGGTAGACCATAGACGTGGTCATGGAACTTTACAATGCCGGTAAGGAGGTCCAGGCACTCTTTTTCTATCTGGGCGTACCTCTGTTCAGTAGGAGTCATGGCCTTTGACGCATAAGCTATAGTTGCCCAGGACGAGGAGTCCTCCCTCTGGAGGAGCACCGCACCAATGCCGTCCTGGCTTGCGTCCGTGGAGATTTGTGTTTCCCTGTCTGGGTCAAAAACGCGAGAGTACCAGAGCAGTGGTGAGCTTTGCTGCTTTGAGCTCAAGCCACTCTGCTTGATGTGTGGGTAGCCACTAGAATGCATGGATTACCGGCGTGGCATCAGGCCTGAGTAGGATCTTGCAGCAGTATGACAGAGTGCTCGTTCCATCAAACACATCCGAATGTTGAGCTAGAATGTCATCAATGTCAGCCTGAAGCTCCACATTGGAAGAAGGACATGTCATGGACTCGCTGTACGAGGTTGAGTAGCTTGTATGCATGGGCACCAAGCAGGGATACCTTATCAGGCTTGACGATTTCTAATCGCAGTATGACATTGATGGTCTTGTTGGAGACGAATAGATGACAAGATCCTAGTGCAGTTATGGCATTGCCATTATAATCGAGGAGCTGGCAGGCTGGCAGAAGAATTTAGGGTTGCTTTTAATGCAGTCAAAATCAGCTTGAGAGATGAGATTGGCAGAAGCACCAGTGTCCAGCTTGAACTGGATGCTGCATTGATTTACGTGTATGACAGCACGCCATTCGTCCGCCGAATCCATATTGAGGATAGATAGGCGTCATACTGAATTTGAATCACATGTAGTGATGATGCCTACACGATAGGGGGACTCCAGGCAGTCATCCTCTGGATCCGTAGTGCTACCAGGATCAGAATCCAGTATACCTTGCTGTACACATCGAACTCGCTTGCGTTGGAATTAGGACCGCTGGCCCTTGACTGGTGGTGCAGATCTGCACAAGGCTGCATAATGTCCAGGCTTCCCGCAATTTAAACAGTGCCTGCCTTTTGCAGGGCGTTGCTGCTTTAAGTGGGCGATGCCGCAGTTCGAGCTAGTCATGACGTTGACGTTGTTACGCTCCGTGCGTCGTCGCACATGCGCAGTGCGGTCAGCTGACGTTCGCACCTGCGCAGTTTGGTTTTCGGCTGCTTCGTTCTCCCGTTCGTGTTGCGAATGCGTGGTGCTCTGGGAAAAGCCCGCGAAATGGCCGCTTTCATCGATACTGAGGCGCTGCATCCGGGCGATGGCCTGTACACACTCTGCCTCGTGCGAGGCAAGTTTTTCATATTCTGCCGATTTGAGACGGAAGTACCGATATCTCGCAGGCTCATGCACGTCTCAATTGCGACTGGCAGGGTCATTGCTTAATTTTGAGGGGTTACTTCTGCAAGGAATCGGAGTGCACACCAAACACAATCTGATCCCTGATGATGGAATCAGCAGTGTCACCATAATTGCAGGACTGCACTAATATATGGAGATGAGTTAGAAAGGATTGGAAAGGTTCACCCATAGCCTGAAGGCATTGCTGGAAGATACAGCGCTCAAAGCTCTCGTTTGTTTCAACTTCACAGTGACTGTCGAACTTCTCCAAAACGTTGTTGAATTTGGTCTTGTCCTGGCCTTCGGTAAATTAAAAAAAAAATATTTCTTTATTCTCCTCCTTTTTCACATTTTCTCCCAAATTTACACCCGCCAACAATAAACAATAATCAGCAACAAATATGTCAATCCCCATATCAATAACAACAATCCCATCCTCCCACCAACCCCCAAACATTCGCCACATGTTCACATAAACAAATAACAAAAAGGAATCCGGAATCACCCATAGTTAGCATCAACACACACTGCCCCCCTTCCCCACCCTCCCACCCACCCCCCCCCAACTAATGTTCGATATTATCCAGTTCTAGAAAGTGCATGATGAATAATGCCCATGAATTGTAGAACCCCTCCATACTTCCCCTCAATTCAAACTTTCAAATTCACGAAGCAAGAATTCCAACAGATCCCCCCCCGCCACGCCAGGGCACAGGGTGGAGAGGCTGCTCTCCATCCCATCAGGATCCGCATTCAGGCGATCAACGAGGCGAAGGCCACAACATCTGCCTCCGCACCCTTTCCAACTCTGGCTGGTCCGACACCCCGAATATGTCCTCCCGGGGACCCGGGTCCATTTCCACGTGCACCACTTTAGAAATTACCCTAAACATCTCCTTCCAATAATCCTCTAGCTTTGGACAGGACCAAAACATATGAACGTGATTAGCAGCCCCCCCCCCCCCCACCCCACAGCTCTCACACACACCTTCTACTCCTTCAAAGAATCGGCTCATCCTCGCCCTCGTGAGGTGCGCTCTGTATACCACCTTCAGATTTATCAGCCCCAACCTCGCACATGAGGTGGAGGCATTTACTCTCCGGAACACCTCACACCAGACCCCTCCTCCATATCTTCTCCCAACTCTTCCTCCCACTTTGCTTTGATCCCTTCCAGTGGTGCCTTCTCCTCTTCCAAAATAGTTCCGTAAACCCCTGACACTACCCCCTTCTCCAGTCCCCCTGTCATCAGCACCTCCTCCAGCAATGTGGAGGCCGGCTCCTCCGGGAAGTTCTGTATCTCCTTTCTGGCAAAATCTCGAACCTGCATTTATCTAAACATTTCCCCCTGCTCCAGCCCATACTTCGCTTCCAGCTCCTTTAATCCTGCAAACCGACCCCGAAGAAACAAATCTTTCAGTGTCTAATCCCCTTCTCCTCCCATTCTGAAAATTTCCATCCCACCTCCCTGGCTCAAATCTGTGGTTCCCCCGAATCGGCATTTCCCTTGACCCAGCCCCCAACCCGAAGTGTTGGCGAAACTGCCTCCAGATTTTCAATGAAGCTATTATTACCGGACTCCCTGAGTACTTCCCCGGGGCTATCGGGAGCGGCGCTGTTGCTAGTGCTTTCAATTCCGACCCACTGCACAAACTCTCCTCCATTCTGACCCACTGGGAATCAACCCCTCTGACCCAGCTCCGCACCTTCTCCACATTCACTGCCCAGTAGTAATACATCAGGTTCGGAAGACCCAAACCCCTTGCCTGCCTTCCCCTCTGTAGCAGCACCTTTCTAACTCTGGCCACCTTCCCTCCCCATATGAACGACGTAATCCTTCCCTCAATCTCTCTGAAAAAAGCCTTTGGCAGGAAAATCGGCAGGCATTGAAAAATAAACAGAAATTGGGGCAAAACGTTCATTTTCATTTCATTTTCATTTTAACCGCCTGTACCCAACCCGCCAGTGACAGAGAGAGACCATCCCACCTTGCCAGATCAGCTTTCACTCTCCCCACCAAACTAGAGATGTACCTGCTGAGCCCCGCCTTTCTCCTCCCCCCCCCCCCCCCCCCCCCCCCCCCCCCCCCCCCCCCCCCACCCCCCCCCCCCCCCCCCCCCGGACTCCCAGGCAACCTGAACCCCCAGGTATCTAAAGTGAGTCCCTGCCCTACAGAATGGCAGCCCCCCCCCCCCCCACCCCCGGCCAAGACACCACAAAATACTCTCTCTTGCCTAGATTTAGTTTGTATCCAGAGAAAGACCCAAACACTAGAAGTAGCTCCAATATTCCCCCTATCGACACACTCTGTTCCGACACGTCTAACAGCAAGTCATCGGCATATAAGACACACCCTATGCTCTATCCCCCCCCCCCAGCACTATTCCTTCCATGCTCCCGAACTACTTAATGCGATGGCCAACGGCCTCAATCGCGAGTGCAAACAGCAGGGGGGACATAGGACGTCCCTGTCTAGTCCCACGGTGGAGAGAAAAGTATCTCGAGCTGATGTTGTTTGTGTGGACACCTGCCCTTGACTCCTTATATAACAGCTTTACCCAGTTCACAAATCTTGGTCCGATCCCAAAACCGCTCCAGAACTGCCATCAAGTACCCCCATTCTACCCAGTCAAACGCCTTCTCGGCATCCAATGCCACAACCACCTCTGTTTCCTTCCCCTCTGCCGGTGCCATAATGACATTCAATACCCTTCTAATGTTTGAAAAGAGCTGTCTACCTTTCACGAAACCCCGTCTGATCTTCACCTATCACCTTCAGGGGGCACTCCTCCAGCCTTCCCGCCAGTACCTTCGCCAACTTTTGCGTCCACATTCAGAAGTGATATGGGCCTATACGACCCACACTCCGTCGGATCCTTATCTTTTTTTAGCAGCAAGGAAATCGATGCCTGCCCCAACGTTTGTGGCAAAACCCCCTTCCCTGTCGCCCTCTTCAAACAATCCCCACCATCAGGGGTGCCAGTTTATCCTTGGATTTTTTATAATATTCCACCGGAAACCCATCTGGCCCTGCCACCTTCCCCGACTGCATCCTCCCAATCGCATCCCTTTATCTCCTGCTCCACTATTGCTCCTTCTAATGTAACCCTGTCCCCCTCCCCTAACCTCGGTACTCCAGCCCATCTAGAAATTCCCTGCATCTCACAATCTCCCCGGGTGGCTCTGACCTGTACAACCTCACATAAAATTCCTCAAATACCTTGTTAATCAGACCCAGCGCCACCACCAACTTCCCTGCCCTATCCCTCACCTGCACAATGTCCCTTGCTGCTGCTTCCCTGCGGAGCTGACCTGCTGACCTTCTCTCCATGTTCATAAAGTGCACCCCTTGCTCGCCTCAGTTGGTGCACCGCCTTCCTGGTAGATAGTCGGTCGAAGCTCGCCTGTAGTTCCTTCCTCTTTTCCAGCTTCGCTGGGTCTCCATCTTCTGCATAACTCCTATCTACCTCCAATATCTCATCTATTACCCTCTGCTGCTCCAGCCTCTTCTCTTTGTCCACCCTGGCCTTAAATCACCTCCCCCCTCACCACCACCTTTAGAGCCTCCCAGACGACGGCCTTCGACACCTCACCCGTACAGCTGAAACCTACATATTCCTTAATTACCTTTTCAATTTTGTCACAGAACACTTGGTTCCCCAAAAGCCCCACATCCAGTTTCCACCCCGGCCTCTGCGCTACCCCCTTCTCCAGCACCAATCCACCCCAATGTGGAGCATGATCTGACATTGCAATTGCAGAGTACTTCCGACCCCTTAACCCCAGCAGCAAAAGCCTTTCCCACCACAAAAAGTCGATCTGAGATTATACCTTATGGACTGCCGAGAAAAACAAGTACTCCCGATCCCTCGGGGCAGGAAACCTCCAATTTCCACAATTAGCCCAGCCAACACCTTCACCCCCCCGCCCCGATGGGGACCAGCGATGCCGGCTGTGACCTGTCCAACCTGGCTCCTGCACCAAGTTCCGGTCCACCCCCCCCCCCCCACTATCAGTCGTGTGTGTCTCAAACACCTTCTTTGCAATCCCAATCATCCCAATTGGGACGTGCTACACTTAACAGCGCCACTAACCTCCCCTCCAGCGCCCCCTGCCACAATCACATATCTACTCCCCTCATCTGCTACCACCTTCTCTATCTGGAACCGCACCCTTTTGCTGACCAACCACCGCTACCCCCTCGAGCCCTTCCGTCAAGCCCAGAGTGAAACACCTGGCTACCCAGTCCTTTTTAAGTCTCACCTGGTCCTTCACCCTCAAGTGAGTTTCCTGCAGCATTGCTACATCGGCTTTCAAACTTTTAAGATGTGCAAGCACCCTTGACCGCTTGACCGGACCTCCTAACCCCCTCACGTTCCACGTGACTATCCTAACTGGGGGTACGCTCAACTCCCCCCAACCCTTCTTATCCACCATCATCATACCACAGGGCCCTGCCCCATGAGCCTGAGCGCCCTATCCATTATTAACATCGAACCCCTTCCCCCCTCCCAAACTCCCTCCCCCATTTCCTCTCGAAAAAACATCTCCCAGCATCAATCCCTTCCCCCCTGCCCGCCCCCTCGCTCGCCTGTACGGCCCATCGGAACCTGCCTAACCTGGCTCTAATGTCCGCAGCCCTCCTCTCACCTCACCTCCATTCACTAGCTGACTTTAGTTAGCTAGCACGGGTTGCTACCCCCGCCAAGATATACCGTCCCCTCCCACCCAGTCCCAAGAGAAAGAAAAAACAACAATCATAGAACATAGAGCAATTAACAGCGCAGTACGGGCCCTTCGGCGCTCGATGGTTGCGCCCGACCTGTGAAACCATCTGAAGCCTATCTGACCTACAACTATTCCATTTTCATCCACATGTCTATCCAGTGACACTAAACTGCCCTTAAATTTGGCGAGGTCTACTACTGTTGCAGCAGGGCGTTCCACACCCCTACTCCTCTCTGAGTAAAGAAACTGCCTCTGACATCTGTCCTATATCTACTACCCTCAATTAAAGCTATGTCCCCCTCGTGTTGGTCATCACCATCCGAGTGAAGAGACTCTCACTGTCCACCCTATCTAACCCTCTGACTATCTTATATGTCTCTATTAAGTCACCTCTCAGCCTTCTCCTCTCTAACGAAAACAACTTCAAGTCCCTGAGCCTTTCCTCGTAAGACCTTCCCTCCATACCAGGCAACATCCTAGTAAATCTCCTCTGAACCCTTTCCAAAGCTTCCACATCCTTCCTATAATGTGGTGACCAGAACTGCACGCAGTACTCCAGGAGCAGCCGCACCAGAGTTATGTACAGCTGCAGTATGACCTTGTGGCTCCGAAACTCAATCCCCCTACTGATAAAGGCTAGCACACCATATGCCTTCTTAACAGCCCTATTAACCTGGGTGGCAACTTTCAGGGATTTATCTACCTGGATGCCGAGATCTCTCTGTTCATCTACACTACCAAGAATCTTGCCATTAGCCCAGTACTCTGCATTCCTGTTACTCCTTCCAAAGTGAACCAGCTCACACTTTTCCGCATTAAACTCCATCTGCCACCTCTGAGCCCAGCTCTGCAGCTTAGCTATGTCCCTCTGTAACCTATAACATCCTTCAGCACTATCCACAACTCCACCAACCTTCGTGTCATCTGCAAATTTACTAACCCATCCTTCTACACCTTCTTCCAGGTCATTTATAAAAATGACAAACAGCAGTGGCCCCAAAACAGATCCTTGCGGTACACCACTAGTAACTGAACTCCAGGATGAACATTTGCCATCAACCACCACCCTCTGTCTTCTTTCAGCTAGCCAATTACTGATCCAAACCGCTAAATCACCTTCAATCCCATACTTCCTTATTTTCTGCAATAGCCTACCGTGTGGAACCTTATCAAATGCCTTACTGAAATCCATATACACCACATCAACCGCTTTACCCTCATCCACCTGTTTGGTCACCTTCTCAAAAAACTCAATAAGGTTTGTGAGGCATGACCTACCCTTCACAAAACCGTGTTGACTATCACTAATCAACTTGTTCTTTTCAAGATGATTATAAACCCTATCTCTTATAACCTTTTCCAACATTTTACCCACAACCGAAGTAAGGCTCACAGGTCTATAATTACCAGGGTTGTCTCTACTCCCCAGGTGGGTAGAGACAAGGGGACAACATTTGCTATCCTCCAGTCTTCCGGCACTATTCCTGTCGACAAAGACGACATAAAGATCAAGGACAAAGGCTCTGCAATCTCCTCCCTGGCTTCCCAGAGAATCCTAGGATAAATCCCATCTGGCCCAGGGGACTTATCTATTTTTACACTTTCCAAAATTGCTAACACCTCCTCCTTGTGAACCTCAATTTCATCTAGCCTGGTCGACTGAACCTGAATATTCTCCTCGACAACATTGTCTTTCTCCAGTGTAAACACTGATGAAAAATATCCATTTAACGCTTCCCCTATCTCCTCTGATTCCACACACAACTTTCCACTACTATCCTTGATTGGCCCTAATCTTACTCTAGTCATTCTTTTGTTCCTGATATACCTATAGAAAGCCTTAGGGTTTTCCTTGATCCTATCCGCTAACGACTTTTCGTGTCCTCTCCTCGCTCTTCTTAACTCTCCCTTTAGGTCCTTCCTGGCTAATTTGTAACTCTCAATTGCCCTAACTGAGCCTTCATGTCTCATCCTAACATAAGCCGCCTTCTTCCTCTTGACAAGTGCTTCAACTTCCTTAGTAAACCACGGTTCCCTTGCTCGACAACTTCCTCCCTGCCTGACAGGTACATACTTATCAAGGACACGCTGTTCCTTGAAAAAGCTCCACATTTCGATTGTATCCATCCCCTGCAGTTTCCTTCTCCATCCTATACATCCTAAACCTTGCCGAATAGCATCATAATTGCCTTTCCCCAGCTATAATTCTTGCCTTGCGGTATATACCTATCCCTGCCCATTGCTAAAGTAAACACAACTGAATTGTGATCACTATCACCAAAGTGCTCACCTACATCTAAATCTAACACCTGGCCGGGTTCATTACCCAGTACCAAATCCAATGTGGCCTCGCCCCTTGTTGGCCTGTCTACATACTGTGTCAGAAAACCCTCCTGCACACACTGCACAAAAACTGACCCATCTATAGTACTCGAACTATAGTATTTCCAGTCAATATTTGGAAAGTTAAAGTCCCCCATAACAACTATCCTGTTATTCTCGCTCCTGTCGAGAATCATCTTTGCAATCCTTTCCTCTACATCTCTGGAACTATTCGGAGGTCTATAGACAACTCCCAACAGGGTGACCTCCCCTCTCCTGTTCCTAACCTCGGCCCATACTACCTCAGTAGACGAGTCCTCAAACGTCCTTTCAATCAAACCCATACAATTTACTAAACTAAGACATAACCGTCGCAAAACAGAATGCCAATCAACCCAACCAATCACTTGAACTCTGTACCAATGTGAAGAGAAGTAAATTAAAATACACGTCAGTAAAAAGAAAGTTATGACATTTATACATTTTCCAGCTCCCCAATCACAGTCCATAGTCTCTCTTCCAGCTCCACTCGTCACGTCTGTCCCAAGCCTTCTGCCCTCACGAATGCCTGAACTGCCGCCGCTGTATTGAAATAAAAATCTTTGGCACCATACGTCACCCTCGGCTTTGCCGGGTATACCATACTAAGTCGCACTGCCTTCTTGTACAGTGCCGCCTTCACTTGCCCGAATGACGCTCGTCTTTTTGCCAGCTCCACAGTCAAGTCCTGATAGATCCGAACTCCGGCACCATCCAACTTTGCTCGGAGCCCTCTGTTGACCTCCACCACCCTCCGCAGCTCATCCCCCATCGAGGTGAGCTGGACCGTGTGCTGCGACATGGCTTCCTCCACTTCCTTTATCTTTTCGCCCTGCTCTCTCACCTAGCCGATATCTTTGCCACAGCCACCTCCACCAAAGATTTCAATGCAACCGCCGTCTCCTTCCTCTCCTTCCTCAAAGCCTCGCAAACTGCATTTCCAGCTCCACCGCCATCACCTCGGTCATCTTTTCCACCGTAAGTAGTGCGGCCCCACCATGCGGTCCGGCATCTGCTTTTGCTGGCCTTCTCATTCAACGGCGAACCCGGGTTTTCTTCCCTCTTCTGAGCTGCTTTTCGCATCCTCTGCCGACTTATTATTTTTTCTTTCTTTCTTCAATCCGAAAATAAATAAATAATTATTTTCAACAAATTTTTCCAAAAATTCCAAAATCAATTAAAAAAAAACCTCTTCCCCCGGGACCGGACTTCAAACTCCTCAAAGACCCATTTTCAGTGGGAGCCACCCATTTTGCTCTACTCCCCCTCTACATTGTGTTCTGGACTCAGGCCTGCCATCTCGATTGCCTCGCCTCGTGTCAATCTCCGCCCACACATCCGACCTCTGGATCGATGCCTCCCGCTCCAGCCGCTGGAGAGTCCCGCGGGGCTCCTCACCGGCTCCAAACCGGACCGACCCGACACCCATCCCTGAGGCCCCAAAGGCCGAAGAAACCCGGGAAGAAAGAACCACGGGGAAACCCCCAAAAAAGTCTGAAATATCTCGGACCGGCGGGAGCCTCTTATCGACGCAGCCACTCCGCTCGCGAGCGCCACCGGAAGTCCGGCCGTCGGTAAAATTAAATGAGTTGAAAATCTGGATGGCTTGGTCCCCCGCAGTTAATAAGGGCAGCACGAATTTTCTGGCATCGTACGCATCCTCAAGGCCTGAGGCCTCAATATAGAGAAGGAACCTTTGCTTGAAGACGTGCCAGTTGGTGCCGAGATTGCCGGAGAACCGTAGCTGTGGAGGGGCCTGGATCTTCTCCATGCCGCTGGTCGTCACGGAATCACTCGAGGTAAACCACTTGGAGATAGTAGACTACTGGTACCATGTTGTGTTATTCACCCTGGGGCAACACAGACTGCAACTGGATGCAGTTATACTTGAAAGTAGACTCCAAACTGTGATGTTAGTTCAATACTTTATTGAACTAGCTAAGCAGTGCACACAATTCGCTGTGGGTTTGACACTCTACTAATCTAAGCGTGCTTACTATAACTAGCTACACCAGACTAGCTCTGAGCCACGTGTAGAAGGTGCTAACTGATATGTACACCCTGACTATCACTACAGTTGTCACCAGTGGAAAGAGGCAGAGTGTTGATGCTCGTCGTGTTTTTATACTGGGAGACCACCTTCTAGTGTTCTGCCTGGTGATTGGTTGTGTTCTGCCCTGTGTGTTGATTGGCTGTACTGGGTGTCTGGCCACTGCTGTCTGTATCTCATTATGTGAATGAGTGCATATCATGACAGAGGGGTTATTGGGTTACAGGGATAGGGTGGAAGTGAGGGCTTAAATGGGTTGGTGCAGACTCGATGGGCCGAATGGCCTCCTCCTGCACTGTATGTTCTATGTTTCTGTCTGTCTCGCTCTCTCTCTCTCTTGTTAATGTACCCGCCCCTCTATCTCTCTCTCGTTAATTGTCCTCTCTTTTTTCTCTTGTTAATATTCTTGTCTCTCTCTCTTTCTGCCTCTCCCTCTCTCGTTAATGTTCCTGTCCCTCTCTCTCTTGTTAATGTTCCTGTCTTTCTCTCGTTAATGTTTGTTTTTCTCTCTTGTTAATTGTCCTTTCTTTCTCTCTAAATATTCTTGTTTTTCTCTTTCTGTCTCTGCATCTCTCTCATTAATGTTTCTGTCTATCTCGCTCTATCTCTCTCGTTAATATTCCTTCCTCTCTTTATCTCTCTTGTTAATTTTCCTCCCTCTCTCTCGTTAATATTCTTGTCTCTCTCTTTCTTTCTGCCTCGCCCTCTCTCTCTCATTAATGTTCCTGTCCCTCTCTCTCTTGTTAATGTTCCTGTCTTTCGTTAATGTTTCTGTTTTTCTCTCTTGCTAATTGTCCTCTCTCTTTCTGCCTCTCCATCTCTCTCATTAATGTTTCTCTCTCTCATTAATGTTCCTGTCTCTCTCTATCTTTCTCTTTCTGTCGTTAATTGTCCTCTCTCTTAATATTCTTGTCTCTCTCTCTCTCGTTAATTTTCCTATCCCTCTCTCTCTCATTAATGTTCCTGTCTCTCTCTCTCGTTAATGGCCTCTCTCTTTCTCCCTCTCTTGTCAATGTTCCTGTCTCTCTCTCTCGTTAATGGCCTCTCTCTTTCTCCCTCTCTTGTCAATGTTCCTGTCTCTCTCTCTCGTTAATGGTCCTCTCTCTTTCTCCCTCTCTTGTCAATGTTCCTGTCTCTCTCTCTCGTTAATGGTCCTCTCTCTTTCTCCCTCTCTGTCAATGTTCCCTGTCTCTCTCTCTCGTTAATGGTCCTCTCTCTTTCTCCCTCTCTTGTCAATGTTCCTGTCTCTCTCTCTCGTTAATGGTCCTCTCTCTTTCTCCCTCTCTTGTCAATGTTCCTGTCTCTCTCTCTCATTAATGGTCCTCTCTCTTTCTCCCTCTCTTGTCAATGTTCCTGTCTCTCTCTCTCATTAATGGTCCTCTCTCTTTCTCCCTCTCTTGTCAATGTTCCTGTCTCTCTCTCTCGTTAATGGTCCTCTCTCTTTCTCCCTCTCTTGTTAATGTTCCTGTCTCTCTCTCTCGTTAATGGTCCTCTCTCTTTCTCTCTCTCTCGTTAATGTTCCTGTTTCTTGCTCTGTCTATCTCTGTCTCCTGAATGTTCCTGTCCCTCTCTCTCTTGTTAATGTTGCTGACGTTCCGTTGATAATGTTCCTGTTTTTCTCTCGTTAATTTTCCTCTCTCTTTCTCTCAATATTCTTACGTCTCTCTCTCTTTTTGCCTCTCTCTCTCTCGTTATTGTTCGTCTCTCTCGTTAATGTTCCTGTTTTTCTCTCTCTCAATGTTTGTCTCTCTCTTTCTTGTTAATCTTTCTCTCTCTCCCCCATTTATATTCCCATCTCTCTCTCTTTCTTTTTCTCTCTCTCTCTCCCTCCCATTAATGCTCCTGTCTCTCTCTCTCTCCCCCTCCCATTAATGTTCCCGTCACTCCCTCCCTCTCTCTCTCTCTTGTTAATGTTCCTCTCTCTTTCTCCCCTTCTCTCTCTCACGTTAATGTTCCTGCCTCTGGCTCTCTCTCTCGATCTCATTAATGTTTCTGTCGCTCCCTCTCTTCTTAATGTTGCTGTCTCTCCCTCGTTAATATTCCTGTTTTTCTCTCTCTCGTTAATTGTCCTCTCTCTCTTAATATTCTTGTGTCTCTCTCTTTTTGCCTTTCCCTCTCGTTAATATTACTCTCTCTCTCTCTCTCTCTCTCTCTCTTGTTAATGGTCTTCTCTCCCTCCCTCTCTCTCGTTAATGTTCAGTGGATGGATGACAACATTTAGTCAAAGACCTTCAATGCGGTAAAAGGGTTACAACCTGCTGGTCATCCATTTGCTCCTTTTGAAGGGCACCTGCAAGTGAGATCTGAAGATGGTGGAAATTAACACTTGACAACTGGGGAACAGTTGGCCTTGACCTCTGCTGGCTGACTAGTTGCAAGGATGTTGGTAAAGGTCATCAGAAACGAAAACTCAGTTGACCAAGCAGAGGGCCTGGAGAAAACAGTCATGCCATGTACCTTATCAGCCAGGTGTCTTTCTCTGCAGTGAATGCAGCTGGGAATGTCATGCCAGAGTGGGAGACCTGAGCCACACCAGGTGGTGTTTAACACCACAGTGTAAACAATCACCTTCCAAGATTGAGTGCTGCCTCTGATCTCTGGGCATTTCCTCATACTCATAACAGTGGTTAGCACTGTTGCCTCACAGAGCCAGGGACCCAGATTCAATTCCAGCCTTGGGTGATTGTCTGTGTGGAGTTTGCACTTTCTCCCAGTGTCTGCGTGGGTTTCCTCCAGGTGCTCTGGTTTCCTCCCACAGTCCAAAGATGTGCCCCTTAGTGCGCAGGGATATTCAGGAAGGTTTTGGGATTATGGGTATAGGGCGGAGTGGATATGGGAAGAGTGCTCTTTTGAAGGATCAGTGCAGATTCTATGATTCTACAATTTGTTCAGAACCCTCTATTTCCGTCTACAGCCAGATAATTACCTAACTTCCAAAGGCCTTCACATAGGAAATATAACCCTTCCTTTCTCCCTTCACCTCACCTCTTTATAGACCTTCAGAACAAACACAGCCACTGGGACCTGTCATCTTATGAGCAGATGGCATTGGTCAACTATGGCTGCAAACAAGACACAAGCTTTGTGAGTTCCCACATCGGTCTATGGTATGATGAAAATCTCAGTCTGCTCCCTATTTACAGCTGTCCTTGCATTGCTTAAAATGACCATTCCCTGACATTTCAATTCTGCCGAGGTGATTGTTCTATAGTTTGTGATAAACTACATGAACTAAGTGACTGGGCTGCTCGTAGAATACTGCCATTGATGGAATTCTTGGCAGCCGTAGAACACAGAAATAGGGGACTGTTTCTTTCTCAATTCAGACTGGAAAGAATGGTTTAGCTGTCAGCAGATTAAAGTAACTTATCACAAGTAACAGCCCATGAACCTCAATTCTGTCAAAAAAAGCAATACATTCTAGATAGCCTTCATGTATATTGAAGCTAAAAACTTGTTTTGGCTGGTTTTCTGACAGTTTTGTGATGCACCTCAGTTTGAAGAATAATTCTGGACGCAATATATTGCCCCCTTGATATTTTGTCCTTGTATGTTCACCCATTAAATGGCATTAAAAGGCCACACTCTGATATTCCACACTTGCGTAATTGTTGATGCACTGTTTATTGTCTCTATGATAGACCCTCACCATGTTTTACTGTGTGGACGTTGGCACACTTTCTCATCAACACTATCAACTTGTCAGGCAACACCTACATTTCCACAGCTTTGATAGATGTCCCCTTCAAAGGCCTGCTTTAAGAATCTATTCTCTGTTATTTAATAATGTAGACTTTGAGGTGATTGTATGGACCGAGTCAGTTGGACACTGACTGCGTCTGTCTCAGTCTAGATAAGAAAGACTCCTTTGTGTTTTGGAAGTAAGATGTGGTCAGAGCCATCACCTTCCAACCTCAGTTCCTGCATGGTGACAGTCACTGAGTATAATAATAATAATAATAATTGCTTATTGTCACAAGTAGGCTTCAATGTATAGATATGATTCAGGGGCCTAAAGTGCTTATTTCATCTCCGTTTAGCGCTACCCAATCTTCCCACTTTACAAAGGTCTCTTAAAAGGTGGTATAAATTTACAATCCCAGCTTGCAGCCTGGGCTGAGTTCGAGTCTCAGTCACTCTCAGGCACTGACAGGAGAGTGGGTCATAGATTGTCATAGATTGTCATAGAATTTACAGTGCAGAAGGAGGCCATTCAGCCCATCGAGTCTGCACCTGCTCCTGGAAAGAGCACCCTACCCCAGGTCAACACCTCCACCCTATCCCCATAACTCAGTAACCCCACCCAACACTGAGGGCAATTTTGGACACTAAGGGCAATTTATCATGGCCAATCCACCTAACCTGCACCTCTTTGGACTGTGGGAGGAAACCGGAGCACCCGGAGGAAACCCACGCAGACACGGGGAGGATGTGCAGACTCCACACAGACAGTGACCCAAGCCGGAATCGAACCTGGGACCCTGGAGCTGTGAAGCGATTGTGCTATCCACAATGCTACCGTGCTGCCCGTAAGGAAGAGGCACATTCCGATTCTGTGCGACAGGCCCAGTACATTATTTAATAGGGGTCATTCGGAAGTGATTACAAAGAGAGCAGCACTCCCTTCGCACTTTACAGACTGCCAACATTGAATTTAAACATGAATGGAGGATTAACAGGCAGAAAAGAGAATAGCAATAAATGTTTCATTTATGGTTGTAATTATAGTGAAGTTCCACAAAGATCTATGCTGGGCCTCAGTGATTTATTATCTCCATCAATAACTGTAATGGATCACATGGTGTTACAACACCCTGGTCTAGTGCACGGCCTATTCCAGCCCCACAGATTCTGGAGGCCCAATATAAGTGAATTAGGCAAGGATCAAAATAATGGGGATTAAAAACAGCTTCAAAAACAGCTTCTTTCCCGCTGTAACCAGACTCCAAAACAACCCTCTTATGAACTGATCTGTTTACACATCTTCTCTACTGAGTAGTACTGCACTCCCGTATGCTTCACCCATGCCTGTGTAATAACATTGTGTATTTTATGTTTGTCCTATTATGTATTTTCTTTTCATGTACGGAATGATCTGTCAGAGCTGCTCGTAGAACAATACGTTTCACTGTACCTCGGTACACATCACGATAAACAAATCCAAATCTGAATGAGGAATGAGTATATTCGCTGCTTGCTGAGGTTGTGGTCTTTGTAGTCAACAATATCTCAGGACACAAAATGTTGAAATCCACCGGTTGGATAGGATTTCTAGCTCGTGCCTTCAATTAGAACCTGCAGGCTCTAGCATTTCCTCTGGGGGTCACTTTCATTTCACTGACCCCCATCTCTTTGGCTCTCTGTTTGGCTCACCTGATTGAGACAATCTTAGAATTCTCTGCTGGGAATTTAAAAAGCTTTTCCATCCATTATGCCTCTTGAACGCTTGTCTGTTTTTTCTGCAGATCAAGATAAACTGTAGTGAAGAGAAAGAGAAAAGAATCTTGTCTTCCAGACATCTAGAGATCTCAGGCGAGAGCTATCAGCACGTGCATTCCTCAGTGTTTCAGACAGAGGATAGGGTTTCACAGACCTGGCTATTGAGAATGACTGCAGCCTTTTAATCAGAGGTTAAACTTTCGCAGGCCTGATAGAGAGTGATATAACTCACCAACCTTAGCTGATAGAAAAAGTGAGTATTTTAAACTTGCTCCTTGCTGCTCTCCAAGTCCAATCAGAACTGAATTAAAATGGAGTATGTGCTTCTTCTTCCTAGAAACCTTTGAAGCACTCCATCAATCAATAACAACAACTGAACAAGTCCCGGAATGCCAGACGGGATGATTGGCTGCCAGCCATGTTCATCGAAATGACATCACTGGACTAGGCCACATAGCACACTGCACTGAGGGGAGTGCTATTGGGCCAGTCAAAATAGCACATTAGACTCGAGGTGTTTCAGTTTAAAACCAAAGTCTGCATAATTGTAGAATTATGCATAACAGAAGGTAAACGGTAACAAGGATCAGATAAGGCTTTAAAAAGGTTCCTTACATGATTTCCCCCTAAAAGAATGAAACATCAGGACATGAACGTTTCATAGAACATAGAACAGTACAGCACAGAACAGGCCCTTCGACCCTCGATGTTGTGCCGAGCAATGATCACCCTACTCAAACCCACGTATCCACCCTATACCTGTAACCCAACAACCCTTAACCTTACTTTTTAGGACACTACGGGCAATTTAGCATGGCCAATCCACCTAACCCGCACATCTTTGGACTGTGGGAGGAAACCGGAGCACCCGGAGGAAACCCACGCACACACGGGGAGGACGTGCAGACTCCGCACAGACAGTGACCCAGCCGGGAATCGAACCTGGGACCCTGGAGCTGTGAAGCATTTATGCTAACCACCATGCTGCCCCCGTTCATTATGGGGTATGCAAGACACACAAAACCCACACATACCGGCCTAAGCTAATCTCATTATATAGTCCCTTGTCAGTTTTGATATTAGTAAGGGTTTATCTCTTAAACGTATGACAATGTTCTTGTAATCACAATACCGTGTTCAGGAAATAAGTACAAATTTTACATCAAACAATTGCAATAATAACTCTGACAGAAAAAATCCTGCATTCTTGGTTCCAAATGTCCCTGTAAACACAAGTGGATAATGAGTTGGAAACATCCGAGGCATCCAGCACCGATTCATCCTCCCACATGGCCGATGATTTCCCAGACTCTCCTTGGCATCCCGTGGACCATGACAAGTTTTGCTTGTTTCTGCAACTTGTCCAACATGCATCGTTCCTCAGTCTCTAACTGAGCCAGTCTCTGTGGTTTCGGTCGAGAAGGATGTGGTTCAAAGGTTTGGAGGTCCACACCAGGGATAGTTAACAGAGTGCCCCCTGGTGCTTCCCTACAACTTGGTCTATGAGTCATATTGTCATGGAAGTTCACAGCATGGAATCAGGCCCTTTGGCCCAACTTGTTCATGCCGCCCAGTCTTTACCACAAAGCTAGTCCCAATTGCCCATATTTGGCCCGTATCCCTTCACATCCAGCTTTCCCATATAATTGTCAAAATGCTTTTCAAAAGACAAAATTGTACCCGCCTCTACTACTGTGTCTGGCAGCTCATTCCAGACACACCCCACCCTCTGTGTGAAACAATTACACCACTGGATCCTTTTGTATCTCTCACCTTAAACCTATGCCCTCTAGTTTTAGACTCCCCTACCTTTGGGAAAAGATGTTGACTACCTACCTTAATCTATACCTCTCATTATAAGATTACCCTATGCTCCAGGAAACAAAGTCTCAGTCTATCCAGCTTTTCTTTATAACTCAAACCATCAAGCCCCGGTTGCATCCTAGTAAATCTTTCTATAATAGGGTGACCAGAACTGTATACAGTCTATGCTCCTTTAGCACCTTCATTACCTGCCTCTTTCTGTCCTTCATGTACTACCATCAGGCTTTCCTGATTGTCTAAGTAATGTTTAATCAAATTTCGAGAATCTCCTTCAACTAAACTAGAGCAGGATTGTCAACACTGAGAAAAGTATTGAGTTCACTTTTAACCATTAGACTCTTTTCAACCCTTCCAGCTTGACATTTTCTCTTGGCTTTCACATGGCTACCTTCAGTAACAAGTACAGCTGAGGGGGTCAGTGCTCTCAGAGTGGTGGTCTTGAAAGGCCTTATTCCTTGTGTGACAACTTTTACCTCCTCATAGAGCTTCATAGACACCGCCCTTGCTATCTACTTTTGCTACCTTCAAAAGGATGTGGGTCAACCAGCTGGTCGCTTGGTGTCACTTCACAGCCCTTACTGTCCTCGTCCTGACTAATTGATGCTGTTCTGTCAGGAATACTGACCTTCAATGCAAGCCTAATCTGGGAACTTCTTTCACCTGAAGGGAATGGCAAGAGGCTGCAACAAATTATTTTTAGACAAGTACCAATTCACCTACTTCTTCCGGGTGCCCAACTCCTTCACAAGCTTTGAAAGCGTTCTTGCCAAATGTCCAAATTCAATTGGTGACTAGTCTACTCGGGAAAACCTTTATCATCACATCATCATCAGACCCGAAATCAGAGTCAAGGCTCCCGTCTGACGTCCTCCCTGCCATCAGTCGTGCAACAACTATTTACTATTAATTCATAATCAGAACCGAAATCAAAGTCGAGACCCATCGTCTAACTCCTTCATCCTCATGGTCACTTTGGTCTGAAACTGCCCAGGATCTGGTACACTATCACTGCCATTTGACATGTGATCAACAGCTGTTAACATCTCTCTCAAAATCCTCTACTGCCCAATGGATTTTCCTAGCTCTACTGTCGGCACTTCAGGTGCTAACTGCAGTACTTCCTTCTGACTCTCTATATCCATGGATGAAGGTACAACCTTCACTCCCACTAAATAATTCCCTTAAAGTAAGTCTACTCCTTCCACTGACTACTCCAACGACTCCTGGACCGGACTCCAAATCACACTCCAACTGCACTTTATACAAGGGAACTGGGAGACAACCTCCACCCATCCCATTCACAAATACCTCTGCTTTCACTGAGCTCGCTGGAGCAAAAACCAAATCCTTCTTCAGCACAAGAGTTTGAGTAGCCCCTGTGTCTCTTAAAATTGTTTTGGATTTGGCTACTTCTGTCAAGGAAAATTTGCTGACTTTCCCCTTGGGCAAATCTTTCATCTACCTCATTCCTCACACCTGCTCCCACAGCAGTATTCACTCAGGTCTCCTAAGTCCAGTTGATGCTACCGTCTGCACCATAGCATTCTCCACTTTCGCTCCCTTTTCAGAATCCTCCCTGTGAACCCTTACAAATCCTATGGGCCTCCCTTGCAACTTCCAACAGGCTGAACAAATGTGTCCCACCTTATTATAATGGAACACCTAGGCTTACAAGTCCCACTTCCACCCCCAGTACCTTGCTTTCTAGTCTGAGAGATCTCGGAGCCTTCCCAGCTATCTATTCACTGCCTTCCTCTCACTCTCCCACTTCATATCATACTAATGAAGCTGGACAGGATAGTAATCCCACAGAGCATGCGAGAGCTGGTCCTCGGCCAAATCCACGAGGGTCACCTGGGGGTCGAAAAGTGTCGCCGTCGAGCCCGAGAGGCCAAGCATCAGCCAAGATATCGCCAACACGGTCCTCAATTGCCCAACGTATCAAAGGTATCCAGCCGGCTCAGCCCAAAGAGACTCTACAGCCGCATGAACTGGTGTCCTCCCCATGGTCCAAAGTTGGTGTTGACCTCTTTCATGCAAAGGGCCGAGACTATGTCCTCCTAGTGGACTACTTTTCCAACAACCCCGAGGTGGTCAGACTGACTGACCTCACATCAGCAACATTAATCAAGGCATGCATGGAGACTTTTGCCCATCATAGCATTCCACTTACAGTTATGACTGATAATAGCCCTTGCTTCTTCAGCCAGGAGTGGACGGATTTTGCCCGGCTGTACAATTTTAGGAACGTCACTTCAAGCCCCCACTACCCGCAGTCGAATGGGAAGGCCGAAAAGGGGGCCCACATCGTTAAAAGACTGTTATGCAAAGCTGCTGACTCGGGTTCGGATTTCAACATGGCGATGTTAGCCTACAGGGCGACTCCTTTGTCCGGTGGCCTGTCCCCAGCACAGCTCCTAATGAACTGCGGACGACAGTGCCGGCTATCCACATTCCAGACCTTGACAATTTTCCGGTCCTGCAGAGGATGCAACAGTCTCAGGCCCAATGCAAGTTGGCGTATGACGCTCACGCCACAGATCTCCCTGCTCTGGTCCCTGCTGACCGAGTTCTTGTTCAGCAACCTGACGGTGGCTGGTCTGCCACAACTGTGGTAGTTAAGCAAGTGGCCCTGAGATCGTTCCTCGTTCGCTTGCATGATGGCTCCTTTCTTCGGTGTAATAGGCGGGCACTGCGGCTACTTCCACGCCCGCCACCTGGCCATGATGTCCCGCCTCGCATGCTGGTTCCTCAGGACGCGCCCTTCCACGAGGCCACCGATCTGCCAGTTATTCTACCGACCTCTACATTGGAGGCAGTTCCGCCAGTTCATGTGCAGGCGGCCCCTGACCCACCCTTGAGGCGGTCAACCAGAATTCGTCACCCGCCACAGAGACTGAATTTATAGACTGAATGGTGCATTACCTTGTGATCCGTTTACATATCTGCACATATTGTTTTTTCCTAATTTGTTATCTGCCCTCTATCTGCATTAGACACCTTCCCAAGTAAATACATTTACATACTGTGTATATAGTCAGGCTCCGGTACACACACACTCATATTTATTGACCTGCACAAATTTGTTTTGAGAAAAAAAAGTGGGGGAGGTGTCATAATATACACACAGGTATATGATGGTGCACAGACAGGCAGTGATTGACACACAGGATGACCAGTGAACACAGAATACAGTAGCCAATCACCAGACAGGACACGACCACTATAAAGCCTGAGGGCACTGGTTTTCCCGCTCTGTCGGGATCCAGCCTCTGAGACAGTCAGAGCTCGTGAGCAACTAGAACAAACACCATGTGGTGGTAAGATAGTTTGGTCAGGTTAGCCTCAGGTCTCCAGTCAAGTCAGCACAGTGTCAACCCACAGTTAAAGTATGTATGATAGTTAAGAGATCAATAAAATTGAGTTGCATTTCTTCAAGTGTTGGAAGCCTGTCTCTCTCACCACTGCAGTAAACGCAGTCCTCGCAGACCCAGCTCTGATCCCCAACACATCAGAGGGGACATGAGAAGTCTTTGGCAGGTACGATCAAGGATAACCCTAAAGCTTTCTATAGGTATGTCAGGAATAAAAGAATGACTAGGGTAAGAGTAGGGCCAGTCAAGGACAGTAGTGGGAAGTTGTGCGTGAAGTCCGAGGAGAGAGGAGAGATGCAAAATGAATATTTTTCGTCAGTATTCATGCAGGAAAAAGACAATGTTGTCGAGGAGAATACTGAGATACAGGCTACTAGACTAGAAGGACTTGAAATTCATAAGGAGGAGGTGTTAGCAATTCTGGAAAGTGTGAAAATAGATAGGTCCCCTGGGCTGGATGGGATTTATCCTAGGATTCTCTGGGAAGCTAGGGAGGAGTTGCTTAGCCTTTGGCTTTGATCTTTATTGTTGTCATTGTCTAAAGGAATAGTGCCAGAAGACCAGAAGACAACCCCAGTAACTATAGACCAGTGAGCCTTACTTCAGTTGTGGCAAAGTCTTAGAAAGGTTTATAAGAGATAGGATTCATAATCATCTAGAAAGGAATAATTTGATTAGGGATAGTCAACACGGTTTTGTGAAGGGTAGGTCGTGCCTCACAAACCTTATTGAGTTCTTTGAGAAGGTGACCAAACAGGTGGACGAGGGTAAAGCAGTTGATGTGGTGTATATGGATTTCAGTAAAGCGTTTGATAAGGTTCCCCACGGTAGGCTATTGCAGAAAATACGGAGGCATGGGATACAAGGTGATTTAGAAGCTTGGATCAGAAATTGGCTCTGCTGTAAGACAGAGAGTGGTGGTTGATGGGAATGTTCAGCCTGGAGTTCAGTTACTTGTGGTGTGCCTCAAGGATCTGTTTTGGGGCCACTGCTGTTTGTCATTTTATAAATGACCTGGAGGAGGGCGTAGAAGGATGGGGTGAGTAAATTTGCAGATGACACTAAAGTCGGTGGAGTTGTGGACAGTGCGGAAGGATGTTTCAGGTTACAGAGGGACATAGATAAGCTGCAGAGCTGGGCTGAGAGGTGGCAAATGGGAGTTTAATGCAGAAAAGTGTGAGGTGAATTCATTTTTGGAAGGAGTAACAGGAAGACGGGTACTGTGCTAATGGTAAAATTCTCGGTAGTGTGGACGAGCCAGAGAGATCTCGGTGTCCATGTCCATAGATCCCTGAAAGTTGCCACCCAGGTTGAGAGGGTTGTTAAGAAGGCGTACGGTGTGTTAGCTTTTATTGGTAGAGGACATTGAGTTTCAGAGCCATGAGGTCATGTTGCAGTTGTACAAAACTCTGGTGCGGCCGTATTTGGAGTATTGTGTGCAGTTCTGGTCGCCACATTATAGGAAGGATGTGGAAGCATTGGAAAGGGTACAGAGGAGATTTACCAGGATGCTGCCTGGTATGGAGGGAAGATCTAATGAGGAAAGGCTGAAGGACTTGAGGCTGTTTTCGTTAGAGAGAAGAAGGTTAAGATGGGACTTAATTGAGGCATACAAGATGATCAGAGTATTAGATAGGGTGGACAGTGAGAGCCTTTTTCCTCGGATGGTGATGTCTAGCACGAGGGGACATAGCTTTAAATTGAGGGGAGATAGCTATAGGACAGATGTCAGAGGTAGGTTCTTTACTCAGAGTAGTAAGGGCGTGGAATGCTCTGCCTGCAACAGTAGTGGGACCTCACCAACACTAAACGCATTCAAATGGTCATTGGATAGGCATAGGGACGATAAGGGAATAGTGTAGAGGGACGTAAGAAGGCTTTCACAGGACGGTGCAAACATCGTGGGCCGAAGGGCCTGTACTGCGCTGGACGTTCTATGTTCTATATCCACTTTCTCGGTTTGTTAGAACTGTTATCTCCCTCCCTCTCAACTGCCTTATACCGTTCAAGTAAATCACTTTCTATGATTCCTCTAGGGCTTCCTGGTTTTGAGTCCTTGGTTAATACCTTCGGCATTAGATGATCATTTGAATAGAAAACACTGCGCAAGGGTAGGGGAAAAAGATGTTTGTTTGGGGAGCCTTCTGCACCGTAACAATTGTGATTCTGTGACATAAAACACACTGCAGATTCTTCAGTGACAGTATTTATTTTCCCTCTAACCGCATGTGTGGGAGTTGAGCCAATGTTCCAGTAATGGGCTGAGAGGGTTTAGTGGTACTGCAACATTCTGTACATGACTGAGAGTCAGGAGTCACGATGCTCCATCTGGGATCTACTCCCTTCAAACCGTACGCCCAGAACTCAGTTCCTGCTTTAATACAACACATTGTTGACAAGTTTGAAAAACAATACATCATCGTACGGGTGCAAAAGGAAATAATTTACTGGCGTAAATGCAGCTTGTGTCTGGTTTTATACATTGCAAAATGAAATAGCTGCCTGCTGAAGTAATGATGCAATTAATAGGCTAATTTATTTAATAATAATATTAAACACTATTCCCTCTCCTTACACAAGTGTCCCACTTTTCAGTATATGTACATCAGTAATTTGATTGTAATATGTTAAAGGAGAAACCCTTAAATGTCAGCAAGTTTATTCTTACCAGCTCAGAATGTCACGAGGCTATGGGTTTCAGTCTCACTGCAGAGACCCAAATCCCATAATCTAGGCTGGCACTCAGTACTGGGAATACCGTAGGGAGTGCTGCACAGTTGAAGCTGCCATCTCTCATAAATTGTTAAACAGATCTCCATCTGCCTGCTCAGGGACCTAAAAGACTTCCTGTCACTTTTCAAAAGAGACCGGGGCGAGTTGACCTGGTGTCCTGGACAAACATTCCACCCCTCAATTTAGCATCGCTAAAACAAATGATCTGGTCAGTGTCACATTGCCATTTGTGGGGCTCTAACAGCAACCACTACTAGGTTGCTAAATTGGGCGGAGAAATGGAATTTAACCCGGACAAATGCGAGGTGATGCATTTTGGTAGATCCCAATTCAGTATGGGAGCTATTGAAATAAATGCGAACATCAGGAGCTTAACACACAAAGGATCTGAGTGTCCAGGTCATAGATCCTTAAAATTGGCAGCACAGGTGGAAATTGTGGTAAAGAAAGCTAATGGTATGCTTCTCTTCATAGGACACGGTACGAGTATAAAAGCTCTCATTATGTTATATAAAACGTGGTTAGGCCACATTTGGAAACACTGTGTCCAACTTCTGGTCACCACAGTACCAGAAGGATGTGGAGGGAGCACAGTAAAAGCTTACCAGGATGTTTTGTGGTATGGAGGGTATTAGCTGTTAGTCGCACAGTATAAAGGTGAGCTAGCTGACAGTGCTGACTTTATTTGCACTGAGTGCTGAATTTGGGTGCATTTGAGTGCTCTAGTGCGAGTTTGGTGACTGAGGGAGTTAGGTGAGGAGGGAGCGAGGTGCTCCTTTCATTTTATTTCCTACGCTTCCTCAAAGAGTGTGAAGGGAGCCCGGGGTTTACAGAGTGCAGCTGACTGGGAGCAGAGTCGGAGGGCGGAGTTCCAGTTGGCTTTTTCCCCATATTCATATAACTGAGGGAGTGCTGAATTTGGGTGCATTTGAGTGCTATCGTGAGAGTTTGGTGACTGAGGGGGTACCACTGCCTTGTCTGCGGACAGGAGCCCAAATTCTAGCTGCATTCTCTGACGCTCTTTCAGAAGCCTGTCATCCGGAGACTCCGCACATCTCCCATCCAACTGTAAAATTTTGCCGACCAGTCTGTCTAACTCCACCCGCTCAGCCTTCTCCTTATGGGTCCAAATTGAGATGAATTCTCTCCGATAACCACCTTCAGTCCCTCCCAGACCAACCCCGTCGACACCTCTCCCGTATCATTGATCCCTATATATCCCCAAATGGCCGATGCAACCGTACCACCGGCGCGTTTGGCGGCTCGCCATCCCCTGGGGTTTGCGCATTAGCGCCCTGTGGGCTCGATCCACTTCCAACGGCCAGTCAAACGCACCTTCCTCAAGCAGCTTCTCCAACATACGCACCTGCATCCGTTCCTTCGCTCCCCTCCGGCAGCCCCACCATCCGGATGGTCGCCCTACGAGAACGTTTCTCCAGGTCCTCCACTTTCTTCAGCAATCTCCTCTGCTGGTCTCGCAGTAGTCCCATCTCCGCTGCCATCGAGGTGGACTGTTCCTCATGCTCCCCCGCCAGCATCTCCAACTTCTGGATCACTTGTCCCTGGGCTACCTGTCTCGTCTCAACGCGGTCAACCACCATCTTGATCGAGTCCATTGCCCAGGCCAGGTCCTCCAAACGTTCCTCCGCTGTTGGGTGAACTACTCGTTCAAGAAGCTCTCCAACTGCTCCATCGACCACTGGGCTGGCAGGGCCGGACCCTGCCCATCCGCCATCTCCGCGTGCGTTGCCAGCACCTCACCCGCCTCAGTCAACGTGTTTGTTTTTTTCCAGGCCCCTCCATAAACTCGGGGTCACTCTCTTCTGCTCTCACTTCCACACCTTTTTCCTCAAAACTTCCTGCTACAATCCAGGGTAAGTGCCACCATGAGCAGGAGCTACCAAATATGCGACCGCTCACTCCATGGCCGCCACCGGAAGTCACAGAGAGTTTTACTGTACTTAGTGAGACAACATCTGGAGTACAGCTTACAGCTTTTGTCTCTTTATTTAATAAAGGATATAATTGCATGAGGGGCAGTTCAGAGAAATTTCACTCAACTGATATGTGGGGTGGGGGGCGCAGTTGTCCTGTGAGGAAAGGTTGGACAGGCTGGGACTGTATTCCCTGGAGTTTGAACGGTGATGTTATTGAAATATTCGTACAGGACTTTACGGGTGGATGTTAAAAGGATGTTTTCCCTTGTGGGAGACACCAGAGCTAAGGGACATAGTCTTCATGGTTGGTGCAGACTCGATGGGCTGAAGGTCCTCTCCTGCACTGTTATATTATGATTCTGTGATAGTTTAAAATTAAGGGGACTCCATTTTTCATAGAATTTACAGTGCAGAAGGAGGCCATTCAGCCCATCGAGTCTGCACCGGCTCTTGGAAAGAGCACCATACCCAAGGTCAACACCACCACCCTATCCCCATAACCCAACTCAACACTAAGGGCAATTTAGCATGGCCAATCCACCAAACCTGCACATCTTTGGACTGTGGGAGGAAACTGGAGCACCCGGAGGAAACCCACGCACACACGGGGAGGATGTGCAGACTCCGCACAGACAGTGACCCAAGCTGGAATCGAACCTGGGACCCTGGAGCTGTGAAGCATTTGTGCTAACCACAATGCTACCGTGCTGCCCCAAATATAGATGCAATCAACTTTTTCTCTCCGAGGTTTGTTAGTCTGTGGGGGCAATGGAGGCTGAGTTACACGCAAGATCACAATAATCAGAAGCAGGAGTAGGCTACAAGGCCCTTCAAGCCTGCCCCGCCATTCAGTTACGATCATGGCTGATCTATGCCGGCCTCAACTTCGTTTTTGTGCCATTTCCCCATGGCCCTCGACAAGAACACAGTCATTGAATATATTCAAGGCTAAGTTAAATAGTCTCTTGATTGACAAGAGAGGAGGGCAAACAGGAAAGTAGGGTTGAGGCCAAAATCACATCAGCAGCCATGAGCACATCCATCAGTGGATCTGGCTGGAGGGGCTGAATAACCTATTCTTGCTCCTAATCCCTCTATATATTAGAGGGTATTGGAATCATACCTGTTAGACAATGGACAACCCCTATTTAATTTATCACTTCAAGCCAAGCAATGAGAACTTTGAACAAAAATTTGTTACCCTGTAAAACCGATAATTAATGCACATTTTTACGGAAAGCAATCCTCTCCTCCTGAGAGGATATCAATGGAATCTTATTTAAAGTGCCTCTGAAAAAGGCATCTTCTGCTGCAGTGCTGGCAGACTGACTGCGGTCAGGCCACAGACATCCCTGTGAGTTGCACCAAGGATCGATGCCAAATTTCCCAGCACATTCTCTGAGGAGTAGTTGAGGCTCACAATAATCTTGGATAGATGGCAGACCCACTCCTATAAAACAATCCCATCGTACTAAAGAGCTCCTGGACTCGGCTATAAAAATAAAAGGATTCCTCATTTAAGAAGGGAAAAAGATTTGTAATTCTTATAGCGGTTTTCATAAACTCCCAAAGTGCTTTACAGCCTTTACTTTACAGGCATTGTTATAAAACAGGAAAAGCCGCAACCATTTTACACAACAAGATCCCAGAAACAGCAATCCGATCATGACCAGAAAATCGGATTTAATGATGTTGATTGAGGGATAGAAATTGGTCAGGATCAAGGGGAGAATATCCAGTGAGAGGGCAGACAGTGCTTCGGTTCAACATTCCAGCTCGGATTGTGAAGCAGTCCCTCCGTATAGCACCACGATTGTACACTTTAACTAATGTACATTGCTGAGGCTGTGCAACAGTGAGTACTTTTTAAAAAAGGACTACTCAATGCTTTTATATGATTTATAGCAGGGTTTTTCAAAGTCAGGGTCACAGGTGGGTGTCGGGAGGGACCGCGGGAGGAACGCCCAGCTTTTACTTTGGGAACTTCTGTACTCGGGGATCAGATAGACGCTACTGTGGCCATCAATGTGACCAGGATGGTGTGCTGCCTCCCTGGTGCCCAGGTTTGGGATTTCACTGAACGGCTGCAGGGCATCCTGAAGAGGGGCAGTGATAAGACAGGTCATGGTACATATTGGTACCAATGACATAGGTAGAAACAGGGATGAGGTCTTGCATCTAGAATTCAGGGAGCTAGGCAGTAGACTAAAAAGCAGGACCTCTCGGGTTGTAATCTCTGGATTAGCCCAGTGCCACGTGCTCGCAAGTACAGAAATAGGAGATTAGCACAGATGAATATATGGCTTAAGAGGTGGTGCAGCAGGAAGTGTTTTAGATTCCTGGACCACTGGGACCATTTCTGGGGAAGGTGGGATCTGTACAAGCGGGATGGTCTACATCTGAACCAGAGCAGGATTAACATCCTTGCTGCCGGGTTTGCTAGTGCTGTTGGGAGGAGTTCAAACTAACTCAGCAGGGCGAGATGCAGACTGTTAGTAGTATGGGGACACAGCATAACATATAAAAACAATCAGGTCAGAGAGAATACAGTGGTAGTAGGTTTCAAGGGAGTAAGACAAGGCTGGAAGGCCTCTACTTCAATGCCAGGAGTTAAGGTAAGGCTTGACACGTGGAATTGTGATATAGTAGCCATCATTGATACATGGTTGAGGGAGGGGCATGATTTGCAGCAGCTCAACATTCTGAGTTATTGAATCTTCAGACAGAACAGAGGAGAAGGCATTGCACTATTAGTTTTTTAAAAAATATTTTTATTCTCCTCCTTTATCACAATTTTTCTCCCGAATTTGCACCCAACAACAATCAATAACTAACAATAAATATCTCAAACCCCATAACAGTAACAACGATCCCATCCTCCCACCATGCCCAGAGATCAGCCTGCATGTTAACATAAACAAATGACAGGGAAAAAAAAGGAATCAGGGATTACCCATAGCCATCTTCAACATACACAGCCCCCCTCCCCCCCCCCCCCCCCCCCCCCCCCCCCCCCCCCCCCCAACTAATGTTCGATGTTATCCAGTTCTTGAAAGTGCATAATAAATAGTGCCCATGGCTTCCGCTCAGTTCGAACTTAACCTTCTCAAGGGTCAAGTATTCCAACAGGTCCCCTCACCACCCCAGGGCACAGGGTGGAGAGGCCGCTCTCCGTCCCAGCAGGATCCGCCTTCGGGCGATCAACGAGGCGAAGGCTATGATATCTGCCTCCGCACCCGTTTCCAACCCTGGCTGGTCCGACACCCCGAATATGGCCCAGGTCCAGCTTCACATGCACCACCTTGGAAATTACTCTAAACACCTCCTTCCAGTACTCCCCAACCAAAACATATGAATTTGATTAGCGGGCCACCCCCCCACAACGCTCACACACATCTTCTACCCCTTCGAAGAATCAGCTCATCCTCACCCTAGTGAGGTGTGCCCTGTACACCACCTTCAGCTGTATCAGCCCCAACCTCGCACACAAGGTGGAGGCATTCACTCTCCAGAGCACCTCACACCAGACCCCCTCCTCTATAACCTCTTCCAGCTCTTCCTCCCACTTTGCTTTGATCCCCTCCAGAGGTGCCTTATCCTTTTCCAACATAGCTCCGTACACCGCTGACACTGTCCCCGTCTCCAGTCCCCTTGCCGCCAGCACCTCCTCCAGCAATGTGGAGGCCGGTTCCTCCGGGAAGCTCTGTATCTCCTTCCTGGCAAAGTCCCGAACCTGCATATATCTAAACAACTTCTCCCTGCTCCAGCCCATACTTCGCTTCCTGCTCCTTCAGTCCTGCAAATCGACCCCGAGGAAACAAATCTTTTAGAGTCTTAATCCTCTTCTCTTCCCATTTCCGAAAGCTTCCATCCCACCTCCCTGGCTCAAATCTGTGGTTCTCCCGGATCAGCATTTCCCTCGACCCTGCCCCCAACCTGAAGTGTTGGCGAAACTGCCTCCAGATTTTTAATGAAGCTATTATTACCGGACTCCCTGAGTATTTCCCCGGAGCTATCGGGAGCAGCGCGGTTGCTAGTGCTTTCAATCCCGACCCCTGCACAAACTCTCCTCCATTGTGACCCACTGGGAATCAACCCCTCTGACCCAGCTCCGCACCTTCTCCACGTTCGCCGCCCAGTAATAGTACATCGGGTTCGGAAAACCCAAACCCCTGCCTGCCTTCCCCTCTGTAGCAGCACCTTCCTCACTCTGGCCACCTTCCCTCCTCTTATGAATGAGGTAATCCATCCCTCAATCTCCCTGAAAAAAGACTTTGGCAGGAAAATCGGTAGGCATTGAAAAATAAACAGAAATCGCGTCAACACATTCATTTTAACAGCCTGTACCCGACCCCCCCAGTGACAGAGGGAGACCATCCCACCTCGCCAGGTCAGCTTTCACTCTCCCCACCAAACCCCCCCACTCCCGGGCAACCTGCACCTCCAAATGCCTAAAGTGAGTCCCTGCTCTACGGAATGGCAGCCCCACCACCCCTGCCCCCACCCCCGGCAATGCACTATTAGTTAAAACAAACAAAGAAAATTACAGCACAGGAACAGGCCATTCAGCCCTCCCAGCCTGCGCCGATCCAGATCCTATATCTAAACCTGTCTCTTATTTTCCAAGGATCTACTTCCCTCTGTTCCCCGCCCGTTCATATATCTGTCCAGATGCATCTTAAATGATGCTATCGTGCCCGCCTCTACCACCTCCGCTGGCAAAGAA
The DNA here is from genome assembly GCF_902713615.1 of Scyliorhinus canicula. NCBI lineage: Eukaryota > Metazoa > Chordata > Chondrichthyes > Carcharhiniformes > Scyliorhinidae > Scyliorhinus > Scyliorhinus canicula. Next base: position 93,855,389 of record NC_052154.1, on the reverse strand, counting down.
TTCCAGGCACCCACCACCCTCTGTGTAAAAACTTTCCACGCACATCTCCCTTAAACTTTCCCCCTCTCACCTTGAAATCATGACCCCTTGTAATTGACACCCCCACTCTTCGAAAAAGCTTGTTGCTATCCACCCTGTCCATACCTCTCATAATTTTGTAGACCTCAATCAGGTCCCCCCTCAACCTCCGTCTTTCCAACGTAAACAATCCTAATCTACTCAACCTTTCTTCTAGCTAGCACCCTCCATACCAGGCAACATCCTGGTGAACCTCCTCTGCACCCTCTCTAAAGCATCCACATCCTTCTGGTAATGTGGCAACCAGAACTGCACGCAGTATTCCAAAAGTGGCCTAACCAAAGTCATATACAACTGTAACATAGCCTGCCGACTCTTTTACTCAATACCCCTTCTGATGAAGGTAAGCATGCTGTATGCCTTCTTGACCACTCTATCGACCTGTGTTGCCACCTTCAGGGTACAATGGACCTGAACTCCCAGATCTCTCTGTACATCAATTTTCCCCAGGACTCTTCCATTGACCTTATAGTCCGCTCTTGAATTGGATCTTCAAAAATGCATCACCTCGCATTTGCTTGGATTGAACTCCATCTGTCATTTCTCTGCCCAACTCTCCACTTTAGCACAGGGCGAAATCGCTGGCTTTGAAAGCAGACCAAGGCAGGCCAGCAGCACGGTTCAATTCCTGTACCAGCCTCCCCGAACAGGCGCCAGAATGTGGCGACTGGGGGCTTTTCACAGTAACTTCATTTGAAGCCTACTTGTGACAATATGCGATTTTCATTTCCTTTCATTTCATCTATCTATATTTTGCTGTATTCTCTGACAGTCCCCCTCGCTATCTGTAACTCCACCAATCTTAGTATCATCTGCAAACTTGCTAATCAGACCACTTATACCTTCCTCCAGGTCATTAATGTATATCACAAACAACAGTGGTCCCAGCACGGATCCCTGTGGAACACCACTAGTCACCTTTCTCCACTTTGAGACACTCCTTTCCACCACTACTCTCTGTCTCCTGTTGCCCAGCCAGTTCTTTATCCATCTAGCTAGTACACCCTGAACCCCATACGACTTCACTTTTTCCATCAACCTGCCATGGGAAACTTTATCAAATGCCTTACTGCAGTCCATGTATTTGACATCTACAGCCCTTCCCTCATCAATTAACTTTGTCACTTCCTCAAAGAATTCTATTAGGTTTGTAAGACATGACCTTCCCTGCACAAAACCATGCTGCCTATCACTGATGAGTCTATTTTCTTCCAAATGTGAATAGATCCTATCCCTCAGTATTTACCAGCATGTTGCCTGGAATGGAGAGTAGGTCTTACGAGGAAAGGTTGAGGGTGTTAGGCCTTTTCTCCTTAGAATGGATAGGGATGAGGGGTGACTTCATAGAGGTTTATAAGATGATCAGGGGAATAGATAGAGTAGACAGTCAGAGACTTTTTCCCCAGGTGGAACAAACCATTACAAGGGGACATAAATTTAAGGTGAATGGTGGAAGATATCGGGGGGGATGTCAGAGGTAGGTTCTTTACCCAGAGAGTAGTGGGGGCAGGGAATGCACTGCCTGTGGAAGTAGTTGAGTCGGAAACATTAGGGACCTTCAAGCGGCTATTGGATAGGTACATGGATTACGGTAGAATGCTGGGGTGTAGATTAATTTGTTCTTAATCTAGAACAAAGGTTCGGCATAACAGCGTGGGCCGAAGGGCCTGTTCTGTGCTGTATTTTTCTATGTTCTATGTTCTAAATCTACAGAAAAGCAATGGGGAGCTTTCAAGAAGGAAATGGGGAGGGTACAGGCCCAACATGTTCCCTTGCGAGTAATAGGAAGGAGTAACAAGCCCAGAAAACCATGGATAATCAGAGATGAGAAGGAAAAGTGAGGCTTTTAGTAAGTACAAGGGGAGCAAATCAGCAGAACCATGCAAATCAGCAGAACCATGCAAATCAGCAGAACCATGCAAATCAGCAGAACCATGCAAACCATGCAAACAAAGCAAACCATGGATAATCAGAGATGAGAAGGAAAAGTGAGGCTTTTAGCAAGTACAAGGGGAGCAAATCAGCAGAAGCATTAGTGGAGTACGGAAAGTGCAGGATAGAGCTTAAAAAGGAAATAGGAGAGAAAAGAGGTAAAAGTAGGGAACCAAGATATGCTCCAAGTACATCAGTGGGAAGAGGATAACCAGGGAAAGTGTAGGGCTTATTGGGGGCTAAGGGGGAAATCTGTGGGTGGAGCCAGGGTGTTGAACGAATACTTCACATCTGTCTTCACCCAAGAGAATGAGGATGCAGGTACGGAACTCGGAGAGAGACACTGCAAGGCTCTTGAGCACATTGCCGTACGGAGTGACAAGGCATTGGAGATGTTGGCAGGTTTAAAAGCAGGAAAGTCATGTTGGAGCTGTATAGACCTATTATGAGGCCACAGCTGGAGTATTGTGTGCAGTTCTGGTCGCCACATACAGGAAGGATGTGACTACACTGGAGGGGGTGCAGAGGAGATTCTCCAAGATGTTATCTGGGATGGAACATTTAAGTTATGAAGAAAGGTTGCATAGGCTTGGGTTGTTTTGACTGGAACAGAGAAGACTGAGGGGTGACCTGATCGAGGTCTGCACTGTGAGAGCTATGTGGCTGGACGAGAGTGCTTTGGAGTTGGGTGAAAAACAGGGAGTTAGGTGCAACTGGGAGAAGGTGAAACAGAAAGATCAGAGCAGAGCTGAGTGGGAGATTTTCGAACAGAGGTCTGGGAAGGTAACTGGTTTCACTGATTCACTAACTGAGTGTCCTGACTGGCGGAAAAACACTGAAAACATCACAGGAAGGCTGTGATTTGATTGGTAAATAAGGAATGTTTGCAAATTTGAAAACCTACATTTCTAGTAGAAATCTATTGCGAGGAAGCATATAGTTAACTAATTTATTTTCATTTATTAAGTATTTATTTTTGAATTAATTTATGAATTAGTTCTAGAAATTGCAGATGGAGGGGTAAAATGCTTCATTTGTGAGATGTGGGAGGTCCGTGAAGTCACCAGCATTCTGGACAACTATATCTGCAGGAAATGCACCCAATTGCAGCTCTTCACAGATTTGATTGGAGCATCAGTTGGATGCACTTAGGAGCATGCAGGTGGCGGAAAGCATCATAGACAGGAGTATTAGAGATGTGGTTACACCCAAGGTGCAGGAAGGTGGATGGGTGGCCACGCGAAAGGTCAGGCAGTCAGTGCAGGAATCCTGTGGCTGTCCCCTCTTTAACACGTATATCGTTTTGGATACTGTTGGGCGGGATGGCCTATCAGGGAGAAACAACAGCAGCAGCCAGAGCAGTGGCACCACAGCTGGCTCTATTGTTAAGTAGGAAGGGACAAAGCATAGAAAAGCAATATTTATAGGGGATTATACTCATGGGCACAGATAGACACTTCTGTGGACTTGAAAGAGACTCCAGGATGGTATGTTGCCTCCCTGGTGCCAGGTTCCAGGATGTTTCTGAACGGGCAAGGGGCATTCTAAAGGGGGAGGGTGAACAGGCAGAGGTCATGTACTAACGGCATAGGCAGGAAGATCCTGCAGCAGGAGTTCAGGGAGTTAGGTAGAAAGTTAAAAAACAAAACCTCTAGGGTTGTAATCTCAGGATTGCTCCGTGTGCCACGTGCCAGTGAGGCTACAAATACAAAGATTGTTTTTTTTTTCATTTTTATTCGGGTATTTGTAATTTTCATAATAATGACAATAACAGCAACATAAACGTGGTACAATAAACATTTCCAACCCCATCACATTCTTTACACCCCCACCAATAAAACAATAGTCTACCCCCCCCCCCCCACCTTTGGATTTCTGCTTCTGCTGACCTTTTAGTTTTCTCCGAGAAAGTCTACGAACGGCTGCCACCTCGGGGTGAACCCTCTTAGGGCGAACTTTATTTTCTCAAGACTGAGAAACCCAGCCATGTCACTAACCCAGGTCTCTAATTTTGGGGCTTCGAGTCCCTCCACATTAGTGGGATCCATCTTCGGGCTACCAGGGAGGCAAAGGCCAAGACGTTGGCCTCTTTCACCCCCTGAACTCCCGGCTCTTCCGACACTCCAAAGATCACCATCTCTGGACTCAGCACCACCTGTGTTTTAAGTACCGTGGACATAGCCTGAACGAAGCCCTGCGAATACCCTCTGAGCTTCGGGCATGCCTAAAACAAGTGGACATGATTCGCCGGACTTCCCACACATCTCGCGCACCTCACATCCCTATCCTCTACCCCGAAAAACTTGCTCATCCGGGCAACTGTCATGTCTGCCCGGTGGACTACCTTGAACTACATGTATCAGGCTAAGCCTGGCACATGATGAGGATGTGTTAACCCTGCTTAAGGCATCCGCCCACAGACCCACCTCTATCTTTCCCCTTAGCTCGTCTTCCCACTTGCCCATTAGGTCCTTTATCGGAGTTTCCTCCGACTCCATAAGTTCTTGGTAGATATCTGATACCTTCCCCTCTCCCACTCATGTACTGGAGACTATGTCCTGTATCCCCCATGGTGGCAGGAGCGGGAAGGTCGGTACCTGCCCTCTCAACAAAATTTCGTACCTACAGATATCTAAATACATTCCCTGCTGGCAATTCAAATTTATCCTCCAAAGCTTTCAAGCTGGGGAAGCTCCTGTCTGTAAATAGATCTCCCATCCTCCCAATTCCTGCTCCCCCATCTCTGGAACCCACCATCCAGTCTGCCCGGTACAAACCGATAGTTATTGTAGATCGGGGCCCAAACCGATGTTCTCTCCCCCAGATTCTCAAAGCTGACACTACGACCGGAATTGTGGAGTATCGGGCCAGCGAGAGCGGAAGAGGTGCCATGATCAGTGCAGTGCCCCCAAACTTGTGTTTTTACACAATGCCGCCTCCGGATTGTTCCCACACCACGCCCCCCCCCCCCCCCCTTCCCCACGCCCCACTTCCTAACCATGGCTATATTAGCCGTCCAGCGCCAGGGTCCCGGATTCGATTCCTTAGCACTGTCTGCGCGGAGTCGGCACATTCTCCCCGTGTTTGTGTGGGTTTCCTCCGGGTGCTCCGGTTTCCTCCCACAACTGAAAGACGTGCTGTTAGGTGAATTAGTCATTCTGAATTCTCGCTCTGTGTACCCGAACAGGCACCGAAATGTGGCGAAAAGGGGCTTTTCACAGTAACTTCATTGCAGTGTTAATGCAAATCTACTTGTGACAATAATAAAGATTATTATTAAACAGCTGGTGTCGGAGGGAGGGTTTCAGATAACCATTGGGATCTCTTCTGCGGCTGGTGGGACCTGTATAAGAAGGACGGGTTGCATCTAAACTGGAGGGGAAAGGTATCCTGGCTGTGAGATTTGCTGGTGTCACACGGAAGGATTGAAACTAGCATGCAGAGAGGTAGGAACTTGAGCAATAAGTCATAAGGTAAAATAACTGAGGGGAAACTCGAGAACAGGGCAAGTAAGACTCCGAGGAAGAGCAGGCAGGGAAATGTTGCTGAACACAGCGGGACTGGTGGTCTGAAGTCTATTTGTTTCAATGGGAAAAGTATAACAATAAGGCAGATGAACTTAGAGCATGGATTAGTACTTGGAACTATGATGTTGTTGCCGTTACAGAGACTTAGTAGAGGGAGGGACAGGAGTTTTAGAGACATGGTTACACCCAGATGTAGGGTGACCGCTAGAAGGGGCAGGTAGTCAGTGCACGAATCCCCCCTGGCTGTCCCCTTCTCTCACAAATACTGTTATGCGTGGCCTATCAGGTGAAAACTGCAGCAGCAGCCAGAGCAGTGGCACCACCCCTGGCTCTGTTGTTAAGCAGGGAGGGACAAAGTGCATTGGAGGATTACTTGGGGATTCTATAGTCAGGGGCACAGATAGGAGTTTGTGTACGTGAAAGAGACTCCAGGATGATTGTTGCCTCCCTGTTGCCAGGGTCAGGATGGTCTCTGAGCGTGCCCGGGGATTCTGAAGGGGGAGGTTGTACAGCCAGAGGGTCGTGGTACATATTAATACTAATAACATAGGCAAGAGAGTGATGAGGTCCTAGAGCAGGAGTTCGAGGAGTTAGATAGTGAGTTACAAATAGGGTTGTAATCTCAGCATGCTCCCGGTGCCACGTGCCAGTAAGGCTCGAAATAAGAGATAGTAAATCTAAACACATGGCTAAACAGATGGTGTAGGAGGGAGGGTTCAGATATGGGCCGTTGGGAATCTCTTCTGGGCCTGGTGGGACCTGTGCATGAAGGACGGGTTGCATCTAAACTGGAGGGGCATCAATATCCTGGCTGTGAGATTTGCTAGTGTCGCACGGAAGGATTGAAACTAGCATGCAGAGGGGTGGGAACTTGAGCAATAAGTCACAAGGTGAAATAACTGAGGGGAAACTAGTGAATAAGGACCGTGAGATTCAGAAAAAGAGCAGGCAGGGAGATGTTGCTCAGCGGGACTGGTGGTCTGAAGTACATTTGTTTCAATGTGAGAAGTATAACGGGTAAGGCAGAGGAACCTGGAGCTTGGATTAGTACTTGGAACTACGATATTGTTGCGATTACCGAAACTTGGTTTAGGGAGGGACAAAATTGGCAGCTCAACATTCCAGGATTTAGATGTTTCAGGTGAGATCGGAGGGTTGTAAAAGGGGTGGGGGAGTTGAACTACTGGTTAGGGAGAATATCACAGCTTTTCTCCTGGAGGACACCTCAGAGAGCTATCACATTGAGACAATATGGGTAGAGCTCAGGAATAGGAAGGGCGCAGTTACAATGTTGGGGCTTTACTACAGGCCAGCAAGAGATAGAGGAGCAGATATGTAGGCAGATCTTGGAAAGGTGTAAAGCAACAGGATTGGTGTGCTGGGTGATTTTAACTTGCCCTATATTGACTGGGACTAACTTAGTGTTAGGGGTTTCGATGGGGCAGCTTTTGTAAGGAGCATCCAGGAGGGCTTCTTGAAACAATATGTAGGTAATTCAACGAGGGAATGGGTTGTTCTGGACCTGGTATTGGGGAATAAGAACATAAGAACTAGGAGCAGGAGTAGGCCATCTGGCCCCTCGAGCCTGCTCCGCCATTCAATGAGATCACGGCTGATCTTTTGTGGACTCAGCTCCACTTTCCGGCCCGAACACCATAACCCTTAATCCCTTTATTCTTCAAAAAACTATCTATCTTTATCTTAAAAACATTTAATGAAGGAGCCTCAACTGCTTCACTGGGCAAGGAATTCCATAGATTCACAACCCTTTAGGTGAAGAAGTTCCTCCTAAACTCAGTCCTAAATCTACTTCCCCTTATTTTGAGGCTATGTCCCCTAGTTCTGCTGTCACCCGCCAGTGGAAACAACCTGCCCGCATCTATCCTATCTATTCCCTTCATAATTTTATATGTTTCTCTAAGATAGTGGTCGTGCCTCACAAACCTTATTGAGTTCTTTGAGAATGTGACAAAACAGGTGGACGAGGGTAAAGCAGTTGATGTGGTGTATATGGATTTCAGTAAAGCGTTTGATAAGGTTCCCTACGGTAGACTATTACAGAAAATACGGAGGCATGGGATTCAGGGTGATTTAGCAGTTTGGATCAGAAATTGGCTAGCTGTAAGAAGACAGAGGGTGGTGGTTGATGGGAAATGTTCTGACTGGTGTCCACTTACTAGTGGTGTACCACAAGGATCTGTTTGGGGCCACTGCTGTTTGTCATTTTTATAAATGACCAGGAGGAGGGTGTAGAAGTCACTAAAGTCGGTGGAGTTGTGGACAGTGCAGAAGGATGTTACAAGTTACAGAGGGAGATAGATAAGCTGCAGAGCTGGGCTGACAGGTGGCAAATGGAGTTTAATGCAGAAAAGTGTGAGGTGATTCGTTTTGGAAAGAGTAACAGGAAGACAGAGTACTGGGCTAATGGTAAGATTCTCGATAGTGTGGATGAGCAGAGAGATCTCGGGGTCCATGTACATAGATCCCTGAAAGTTGCCATCCAGGTTGAGAGGGTTGTTAAGAAGGCGTACGGTGTTTTAGCTTTTATTGGTAGAGGGATTGAGTTTCAGAGCCATGAGGTCATGTTGCAGCTGTACAAAACTCTGGTGCGGCCGCATTTGGAGTATTGCGTGCAGTTCTGGTCGCCGCATTATAGGAAGGATGTGGAAGCATTGGAAAGGGTACAGAGGAGATTTACCAGGATGTCGCCTGGTATGGAGGGAAGATCTTATGAGAAAAGGCTGAAGGACTTAAGGCTGTTTTCGTTAGAGAGAAGAAGGTTGAGAGCTGACTTATTTGAGGCATACAAGATGATCAGAAGATTAGATAGGATGGACAGTGAGAGCCTTTTTCCTCGGATGTTGATGGCTATCACGAGGGAACATAGCTTTAAATTGAGGGGAGATAGATATAGGACAGATGTCAGAGGTAGGTTCTTTACTCAGAGAGTCGTAAGGGCGTGGAATGCCCTGCCTGCAACAGTAGTGGACTCACCAACATTAAGGGCATTTAAATGGTCATTGGATAAACATATGGATGATAAGGGAATAGTGTAGATGGGCTTTAGAGTGGTTTCAAAGGTCGGCGCAACATCGAGGGCTGAAGGGCCTGTACTGCGCTGTTATGTTCTATGTTCTATTTAGTACCTCACCCTCTGGCTCCACACATAGATTCCCTCCCCTGTCCTTCAGTGGGCCAACCCTTTCCCTGGCGACCCTCTTGCTTTTTATGTATGTGGAAAAAGCCTTGGGAATTTCCTTAATCCTATTTGCCAATGACTTTTCGTGACCTCTTTTAGCCCTCCTGACTCCTTGCTTAAGTTCCTTCCTACTTTCTTTATATTCCCTGTTCCCAACCTTCTAACCCTGACAAATGTCTCCTTTTTCTCTTTTCCATTTTGACGAGGCCTACAATATCTCTCGTTATCCAAGGACATGCCGGTCCTGAATTCCTTTCAACTGACATTTGAAAGCCTCCCACATGTCATAGAACATAGAACATAGAACATAGAACAGTACAGCACAGAACAGGCCCTTCGGCCCTCGATGTTGTGCCGAGCAATGATCACCCTACTTAAACCCACGTAACCCATATACCCGTAACCCAACAATCCCCCCATTAACCTTACACTACGGGCAATTTAGCATGGCCAATCCACCTAACCCGCACATCTTGGACTGTGGGAGGAAACCGGAGCACCCGGAGGAAACCCACGCACACACAGGGAGGACGTGCAGACTCCACACAGACAGTGACCCAGCCGGGAATCGAACCTGGGACCCTGGAGCTGTGAAGCATTGATGCTAACCACCATGCTACCGTGAGGCCCCTAAAAGATGTCAGATGTTGATTTACCCTCAAACATCCGCCCCCAATCTAGGTTCTTCAGTTCCCGCCTAATATTGTTATAATTAGCCTTCTCCCAATTTAGCACATTCACCCTAGCACCACCTTGTTCACCAGCAGTTTAAAACTTACTGAATTGTGGTCACTGTTCCCAAAATGCTCCCTTACTGAAACTTCTACCACCTGGCCGGACACATTCCCCAGTACCAGGTCCAGTACAGCCCCTTCCCTAGTTGGACTATCTACATATTGTTTTAAGAAGCCCTCCTGGATGCTCCTTACAAACTCTGCCCCGTCCAAGCCCCCAAGCACTAAGTGAGTCCCAGTCAATATTGGGGAAGTTGAAATCTCCCATCACAACAAAGTTTTTACTCTTTTCCAAAATCTGTCTACCTATAGAACAGTACAGCACAGAACAGGCCCTTCGGCCCTCGATGTTGTGCCGAGCAATGATCACCCTACTTAAACCCACGTAACCCGTATACCCGTAACACAACAATCCCCCCATTAACCTTACACTACGGGCAATTTAGCATGGCCAATCCACCTAACCCGCACATCTTTGGACTGTGGGAGGAAACCGGAGCACCCGGAGGAAACCCACGCACACACGGGGAGGACGTGCAGACTCCACACAGACAGTGACCCAGCCGGGAATCGAACCTGGGACCCTGGAGCTGTGAAGCATTGATGCTAACCACCATGCTACCGTGAGGCCCCTATCTACTCCTCTATCTCCCGCTGGCTGTTGGGAGACCTGTAGTAAACCCCCAACATTGTGACTGCACCTTTCTGATTCCTGATCTCTACCCATATAGCCTCGCTGCCCTCTGAGGTGTCCTCCCGTAGTACAGCTGTGATATTCTCCCTAACCAGTAGCGCAACTCCGCCACCCCTTTTACATCCCCCTCTATCCCGCCTGAAACATCTAAATCCTGGAATGTTTATCTGCCAATCCTGTCCTTCCCTCAACCAGGTCTCTGTAATAGCAACAACATCATAGTTCCAAGTACTAATCCAAGCTCTAAGTTAATCTTTCTTACCTGTAATACTTCTTGTATTAAAACATATGCACTAGGTTGTTTTCAGCAACATCCCCCTGTCTGCTCTGCCTCAGAGCCATACTGGCCCTATTCCCTGGTTCTCCCTCAATGTTTTCACCTTCTGACCTATTGCTCCGGTACCCACCTTCCTGCCATACTAGTTTAAACCCTCCCGTGTGACACTAGCAAACCTCGCGGCCAGGATATTTACGCCTCTCCAGTTTAGATGCAACTGAGTTTAGATGCCTCTCCAGTTTAGATGAGAACTGTCAGAGGACACAATGGGATATAGATCGGTTGGAGACTTGGACAGAGAGATGGCAGATGGAGTTTAATCCGTACAAATGTGAGGTAATGCATTTTGGAAGGTCGAACACAGGTGGGAGATATACAGTAAATGATAGAACCCTTAAGAGTATTAACAGGCAGAGAGATCTGGGTGTGCAGGTCCACAGGTCACTAAAAGTGGCAATGCAGGTGGAAAACGTAATGAAGAATGCATACAGCATGCTTGCCTTCATCGGCAGGGCACTGAGTATAAAAATTGACTCACTTTATTTTGACTTATCTATTATTTACAGCTTCACAAGTCCCCTACAGTGTCTTGAGTGGGTGCCTTACTGGCCGACTCGATACAAAGTCAAGTGAACCTCATTTGGGGTTCCCCGCCTCCTTATCAGGGAAGCTCATATTCAGCAAGTTCCATGGGGAAAGCGAATCATCTCTATCCCATAAGACCCTTGCGGGTTATAAAAGATTTATTATGAGCAAAATGTTTTATTAATATTGTAGGTTGGCACAGTGGCAAAGTGGTTAGCATTGCCCCCTCACGACACTGAGGACCCGGGTTCGATCCTGGACAGGGTGACTCCTCCGGGATCAGTTTGCACATTCTCCCCATGTCTGAGCGATTCTCATCCCCACAACCCCAAAAGATGTGCAGGGTAGGTGGATTGGCCACTCTAAATTGTCCATTAATTGAAAAAGAAATTGGGTCCTCTGAATTTAAAAAAAAGTATTGTTGATATTGCTATGGTTTATTACCAGTAGTAAGGTTTAATCACAGTCACAAGGTTATCATGTAACAAATAGAGAAAAAAACAGGACTGTTGTGGGTAAAGTCTTGGAGAGGTTTATAAGAGATACGATTTATAATCATCTAGATAGGAATAATATGATTAGGGATAGTCAGCATGGTTTTGTGAAGGGCCTCACAAACCTTATCGAGTTCTTTGAGAAGGTGACTGAACAGGTAGACGAGGGTAGAGCAGTTGATGTGGTGTATATGGATTTCAGTAAAGCGTTTGATAAGGTTATTGCAGAAAATACGGAAGCTGGGGATTGAGGGTGATTTAGAGATGTGGATCAGAAATTGGCTAGTTGAAAGAAGACAGAGGGTGGTGGTTGATGGCAAATGTTCAGAATGGAGTTCAGTTACGAGTGGCGTACCACAAGGATCTGTTCTGGGGCCGTTGCTGTTTGTCATTTTTATAAATGACCTAGAGGAGGGCACAGAAGGTTGGGTGAGTAAATTTGCAGACGACACTAAAGTTGGTGGAGTTGTAGACAGTGTGGAAGGATGTTGCAGGTTACAGAGGGACATAAATAAGCTGCAGAGCTGGGCTGAGAGGTGGCAAATGGAGTTTAATGTAGAGAAGTGTGAGGTGATTCACTTTGGAAAGAATAACAGGAATGCGGACTATTTGGCTAATGGTAAACTTCTTGGTAGTGTGGATGAGCAGAGGGATCTCGGTGTCCATGTACATAGATCCCTGAAAGTTGCCACCCAGGTTGATAGGGTTGTGAAGAAGGCCTATGGTGTGTTGGCCTTTATTGGTAGAGGGATTGAGTTCCGGAGCCATGAGGTCATGTTGCAGCTGTACAAAACTCTGGTACGGCCGCATTTGGAGTATTGCGTAAATTCTGGTCGCCTCATTATAGGAAGGACGTGGAAGCTTTGGAACGGGTGCAGAGGAGATTTACCAGGATGTTGCCTAGTATGGAGGGAAAATCTTATGAGGAAAGGCTGATGGTTGTTTTCGTTAGAGAGAAGAAGGTTAAGAGGTGACTTAATAGAGGCATACAAAATGATCAGAGGGTTAGATAGGGTGGACAGTGAGAGCCTTCTCCCGCGGATGGAGGTGGCTAGCACGAGGGGACATAGCCTTAAATTGGGGGTAATAGATATAGGACAGAGGTCAGAGGTAGATTTTTTATGCAAAGAGTGGTGAGGCCGTGGAATGCCCTACCTGCAACAGTAGTAAACTCGCCAACATTGAGGGCATTTAAAAGTTTATTGGATAAGCATATGGATGATAATGGCATAGTGTAGGTTAGATGGCCTTTAGTTTTTGACTTCCCATGTCGGTGCAACATCGTGGGCCGAAGGGCCTGTACTGCGCTGTATCCTTCTATGTTCTATGTTCTCCAACCTTGAAAATGCCCATCCTGTACATTGTGGGAGCTCCCACATCCGGGATACCATCTGTGCAGGAACTGTGTGTATGTCTCTATATAGTGAATAAGATTGGGGAATTACAGGCACAGACTGCGTTGAGGAAAATGGTGCGGTGATAACAGACCTGGCTAAAGGAAGGGCAGGACTGGGTGTTAAATATTCCTGGGACAAGATTCTCGGGAAAGATAGGGAAGGGAGAAAAGGGTGGCGCTATTGATTCAGGAGAGCATTGCAATGCTGGAGAAAGAGGATGCCTCAGAGGATTCAAGGACAGAATCAATTTGGCTGAAGCAAAGCAACACAAGTCTTTAGGTCGAAAGGGACAATGCTGGAAAATCTCAGCAAGTCTGGCAGCATCTGTAGGGAGAGGAAAGAGCTGACGTTTCACGTCCGATGACTCTTTGACAAAGCTAACAGACAGAGAGAGTGGGAAATATTTATACTGTGGAGTGAGAATGAAAAATGATAGTATAAATATTTGCCACTCTCTCTGTCTGTTAGCTTTGACAAAGAGTCATCGGACTCGAAACTTTAGCTCTTTTCTCTCCCTACAGATGCTGCCAGACTTGCTGAGATTTTCCAGCACTTTCCCTTTTGTTTCAGATTCCAGCATCCGCAGTAATTTGCTTTTAACAAGTCTATAGGTCACCAGCAAGGGAGAAGGATGTAGAGCAGTGGTTCTCAACCGGGGTCCACATGGGGGTCCATGTAACATTACTGGGGGTCCACACAAAAAAAATACCGGATTGGGGGTCCACGGTGATATTTTAGTGGTCCATAGAGCAATTCTACTTCAGAACAATTGTTACTACTGAGAATTAAATTTTTACAGTAATCTACGCCATATTAAAATACTAAAAGTAGAAAATTTCATGTAGCTATGAATTTTTTATGGCAATCAAGTAGAAGAAAAAAACTTTACATTTGACAGTGTCATAAATTTAAAGTTACCTAGAACAAACGGAGGTGAAAATCACCCATCTTTTCTCAGGTAGCAGGCTTAGATGTTTGTTTTCATGATGAATATTCACCTTTCTCTCTCTCTCTCTCTCTCTCTCTCGCACTGACAAAGGTCAAAGAGAGATTATAATCTATCTAATTTACCTTGAACGCCTTGTAATGCATACTGAGGTGGTTATCAAAGGGGAATTGTCTTCATCGTTTTACTGAACTTTGGGACTCTATTGTCTTATTTCTGGCTAACACCCAGCTTGGAGAACAACTGCTTGCAGCTAAATGTGATGTATTTTACTTATCTGATATATTTGAAAAAATCAATTTACTTAATAAACAGCTCCAAGGAAAACATTCTGATCTCATATCCAGTAAAGGTGCTATTACTGCTTTTCTGAGAAAACTGCAGCTGTACAAAATTAATATCAGACGTCGTGCATTTGAACAGTTTCCTTGTTTGACCTCGATTAGCAGCGATTTGCACGATGATGACCTTGCATTGTCAATTTGCAATTGGAAAATTTGCATGAAAATATGCAAGCTCGGTTTAGTGACCTACTCATGATGGATATACCAACTTGGGTGGCAATTCCTTTTGAAGTTAATGCTGCCGATGTAGACATTTCTTTACAGGAGACCCTCATTGAATTACAAAGTGATGAAATATTGCACGCAAAATTCAAAGATGGGAAGCATAATATATGGAAAACAAATGACACTGCTAAAAAGTACCCACTACTCTGGGATAAAGCACAGCTCTACGTTATAGCTTTTCCATCATCTTACCTTGTTTAATCAGGATTTAGTCGTGTTTTTCACTTATTTTTCTGTGGAATGGCTATGGGGGTCCACAAAAAAAAATTAAGAGGAAAAGGGGTCCATGGGTTAAAAAAGGTTGAGAACCACTGATGTAGAGGAACAAATCTGCAGGGAAATTTGAGAGGGGGGGGCATGGTGGCACAGTGGTTAGCACTGCTGCCTCATAGCACCAGAGACACGGGTTCAATTGCAGCCTTGGGTGACTGTGTGGAGTTTGCACTTTCTCCCCGTGTCTGCTTGGGTTTCCTCCGGGTGCTGCGGTTTCCTCCCACAATCCAAAGATGTGCAGGTGAAGTGGATTGGCCACGCTAAGAAATTCCCGCTTCGTTTTCAAAAGGTTAGGTGTGGTTACTGGGTTACCAGGATTGGGTGGGGGCCTAGGTGGGGTACTCTTTCAGAGGGTGGGTGTAGACTCAATGGACGAATGGTCTCACTCTGCACTGAACTGATTCTATGATTCCATCAAGCAGTTTAAATTAGTGATTTAAATTATCTGAATAGAGACTGGGAAATGAATAGTGTAAAGGTCAGAAAGGGCAAGTGTTCCTCGTGTGTGTTCAGGAGATGTTTCTTCAGCAGTATGTGTCCAGATAAATCGGATGGAGGATCTACTAGATCTGTTTTTGGAACACCCCGACAGACCCCCTCCCCGACAAACCCCTTCAACGACAAACCCTCCCCGACGAACCCTCCCCGACAAACCCTCTCCCCGACAAACCCTCCCCGACAGACCCCCTCCTCGACAAACCCTCCCTGACAATCCCCCTCCCCAACAAACCCCCCCCCGACAAACCCCCTCCCCGATAAACCCCCTTTCCGACAAACCCCCTCCCCGACAAACCCCCTCCCCGACAAACTCTCCCCGACAAACCCCCTCCCCGACAAACCCCCTCCCCGACAAACCCTCCCCGACAAACCCACTCCCCGACAAACTCTCCCCGACAAACCCCCTCCCCGACAAACCCCATCCCCGACAAACCCCCTCCCCGACAAACCCCCTCCCCGACAAACCCCCTCCCCGACAAACTCTCCCCGACAAACCCCCTCCCCGACAAACCCCCTCCCCGACAAACCCCCTCCCCGATAAACCCTCCCCTACAACCCCCTCCCTGACAAACCCCCTCCCCGACAACCCCCGACAAACCCCCTCCTCGACAAACCCCCTCCCCGACAACCCCCGACAAACCCCCTCCCCGACAAACCCCCTCCCCGACAAACCCCCTCCCCGACAAACCCCGAGAACCCCCTCCCCGACAAACCCCCTCCCTGACAAACCCCCTCCCTGACAAACCCCCTCCCCGACATACCCCCTCCCCGACAAACGCCTTCCGCGATGGTACAATGTTCTGGCTGGGCAACACCTGTAAAAGCAGTAATGAAGCCCGACGGGTGGGGGCGTTTCTGCAGAGATTATAAAATGACAGTAAACCGGGTATCACACTTAGACCATTATCCAGTCCCAGAATTGAGGATCTGTGTGCCAAGCCCAGCAGTGGATTTGTGTTCTCCAAGGCAGCTATCAGCTATGCGTATCTTCAGCTGGTCCTAGCCCCCGATTCAATAAGATCGCAATGCACCGGGGGCTGTATGAGGGGAGGCAGTGATGCAGTAGTATTGTTACTGGACTAGTAATCCAGAGACCCAGGGCAATGCTCTGGGGACCTGGGTTTGAATCCCACAGTTGGTGGAATTTGAATTCAATTAAAAAAAAATCTCGAATTGAAAGTCTCACGATGGCATGATACCATTGTCGATTGTCGTAAATACCCATCCTGTTCACTAATGTCTTTAAGGAAAGAAATCTGCCTTCATAGCCTGGTCTGGGCTACATGTGATGCCAGAACCAGAGTAATATGGTTGACTCTTAAATGCCCTCAGGGATGGGCAACAAATGCTGGCCCAGCCAGTGACACCCACTTGCCATGAACGAATAAAGAAAAAAAATACCCAGCTACCATTAAGGGTCTCCTCGGCCTGAGCATTATTTGTGAAAAAATTCAAAAATATAGTCACAATACCAGTCTCAGATTAAATCAGTTTAACCAGAAAAGCCTCATTAGAAAACATATTATAAAAAGTTGAACACAGAATGAAATGTATCACAGTGTGTATGTGCAGTCATTATACCAGCCCAGGGGGTGTTCTGGCGTTCGCAATGTCTCAGCATCGTGGGATCCAAGCTTTAAATATGGTTCAGAGGATCTTGGGGAACATATTGTGGGGGTTCCCATGCGTGGCAGTCTACTGAGACGATGTGTGGGTAACAGGTCCGTCTGACCAGGAGCACCGTTGTAACTTGGCAGATGTGCTACAGCGATTTGAGGCGGCTGGAGTCTGTCTCCACCGAGGGAAGTGCATCTTCAATGAAGCCAAGGTGGCGAACCTTGGGTACTGCATGGACCACCATGGTATGTACCCCACGGGGGAGAGGTCCAGGCCATCCACCAAACCCCACTGCCAGGGTTTGGGCTTTCCTGGGGCTGGTCAACTATTATGCGAAGTTCCTCCCGGGATTAGCCACAACATTGGCTCCCTCAATAGACCACGAGAGAAAGGACAACTTTTGGCGTGGGCCGCTGAACAACATGAGAATCATAGAATTTACAGTGCAGAAGGAGGCCATTCGGCCCATCGAGTCTGAACTGGCCCCACAAGCAGCTTTCCTCTTGGAGACTGCTTACTCATTTTGACCTCTGTCGGCCACTCTTTCCCCTTACAGCATTGGGGCCATGCTAGCCCACATAATGGATGCGTTCACGTCTGGGACTATGACCGATGCGGAGAAACGGTTTGCACTGGTGGAGAAAGAAGGACTGGCCGTGGTATTTAGCATAAATCTACCAGTACATCTACGGACACCACGTCACCATCCTGACTGACCACAAGTACTTTCTGGGTCTCTTCAAGGCGGACAGTGCGATTCACAGCCTCTGCCCGCTTCCAGCGCCACTGTTGCTGAAAGTGTACAACTACGTATTGGAACACCGCTCTCAGACCCACGTACCCCACGCGGACGCTTTGAGCCACGTACCGCTGCCCACTAAGCCACCTACTTCTGCCATAGCCGATGAGTTGATCGCTGCTTTCATGGATTCACTAATGGTCACGGCATCTTGCATCCGTGGCTGGATCCAGACCAACCCACTGCTCTCCCACGTCAGGCAGATGGTGGAGTATGGGGCCCAACACTGGGCTCTGCCTGAGGAAAAAAGACTGAGAACTAGTTCGGCACAACATCGTGGGCCGAAGGGTCTGTACTGTGCTATATTTTCTATGTTCTATGTTTAACATATGTAGTAATCCACGGGAGGCAGGAGTTCCGTCACCACACCAATATTTATTTACAATAACGATATTACAGGAGCAGCTACAAACAGTGCTGCTAGCAGTCCAGTCAACTTAAGACTGGCTCACAAAGCCTACACAGGTGCTTATATGGGCCCCCTCAATGAGCTATCATTGAGGGAGCTCATATTCCAATTGGCCAACCAATAAAGCCAATTGGAGTTCATTACAACATAGAACAATAAAATACAGCACAGAACAGGCCCTTCAGCCCACGATGTTGTGCCGAACTTGTGTCCTAGATTAAGAACAAATTAATCTACACCCCCTCATTTTACCATAATCCATGTACCTATCCAATAGCCGCTTGAAGGTCCCTAATGTTTCCGACTCAACTATTTCCACAGGCAGTGCATTCCATGCCCCCACTACTCTCTGGGTAAAGAACCTGGGCGAAATTCTCCGACCCCCACGACGGGTGGGAGAATAGCGGGAGGGCCTTCCCGACATTTTTGCCGCCCTCCCGCTATTCTCCCCCCCCCCCCCCCGCCGAAAGTCCCGACCCGAATCGCTGCCGCCGTTTTTTTACGGCCGGCAGCGATTCTCAGCTGTTAGATGGGCCGAAGTCCCAGCCCTTTCCGCCGTTTTTACGAACGGCAAACACACCTGGTCTTGCCGTTCGTAAAACCGGCGTCACAAACTCGCTATTAATAACCATGGCACCGATTGGCACGGCCGTACCACGGCCGTGCCAAGGGTGCCATGGGCCCGCGATCGGTGGGCACCGATGCCCGCGCACTACTTGTCCTTCCGCCGCCCCGCAGTATCCATTCGCGGGGCGGCTGAGGGGCAACCCGGCCCGCGCATGCGCGGGTTTCGCGCAAAAACGCGATGACGTCACCCGCGCATGCGCGGGTTGGAGTCTTCCAAACTGCGCATGCGCGGCTGACGTCATATGACGCGTCAGCCGGCGCTAACTCCGGCAAGCGGTCTTAACGATTTTCGTTAAGCCCGTCTTGCCAGAGCCTATGGCGTCGGGCTGCTAGCCCCGACCGGGGACCAGAATCGGTCCCCCGTCGGGAAGGGGCGCGCTGCCGTAAAACCCGCCCGGGTTTTACGGCAGCTTTACGATTTCTCCCGTTTTGGGAGAATCTCGCCCCCTACCTCTGACATCCCCTCTATATCTTCCACCATTCACCTTAAATTTATGTCCCCTTGTAATGGTGTGTTCCACCCGGGGAAAAAGTCTCTGACTGTCTACTCTATCTAATCCCCTGATCATCTTATAAACCTCTATCAAGTCGCCCCTCATCCTTCTCTGTTCTAATGCGAAAAGGCCTAGCACCTTCAACCTTTCCTCGTAAGCCCCACTCTCCATTCCAGGCAACATCCTGGTAAATCTCCTTTGCACTTTTTCCCAAGCTTCCACATCCTTCTGAGAATGAGGCAACCAGAACAGCACACAGTACTCCAAATGTGGCCTTACCAAGGTTTTGTACAGCTGCATCATCACCTCACGGCTCTTAAATTCAATCCCTCTGCTAATGAATGGTAGCACACCATAAGCCTTCTTCACAGCTCTATCCACTTAAGTGGCAACTTTCAAAGATCTATACGTCAAGGGACTGGAAAGGGCTGGTCCAGTGGAACATAAAGTCTCGTTATACACGGATGACCTGCTGTTATATGTGTCAGACCCAATCGCGGGAATGGACGGTATCATGGAAATCCTGAGGGAATTTGGCTGGTTTTCAGGATATAGATTGAACATGGCTAAGAGCTAGATGTTCGTAAGTCAGGCGAGGGGGCCATTAGCTCTTTGTAAATATCTGAGACTCTACCCTCACCTACATCTCCCCTCGAAACTATCCTGTCCTGCCTCCCCTTTGGCGGGTGGCGTGGGAAAGACGGCACCAGTCTGCGCACTAAATCCTGCACCTGTAACTATCTAAAGTCATTCCCACCCGCCAACCCAAACTTCTCCTCCAACGCCCTCGTGCTCAGAAAGCTCCCTTCCAGGAACAGATCACCCACCCTCACAATCCCCGCCCTCCGCTACAGTCGATACCTACTGTCCATATTCCCCAGGGCAAATCGATGATTGCCGCAGATTGGGGTCCACACTGATGCTCTTACTTCCCCTATATGCCTCCTCCACTGGCCCCAGATCCGCAGAGCCGCCAGGAATTCGTGCGTAGACTGGTGCCGTCCTTCCCACGCCTCCCGCCAAAGGGGAGGCAGGACAAGGTAGTTTCTAGGGGAGAGGTAGGTGAGGGTAGAGTCTCAGATATTTACAAAGAACTAATGGGAGCAGAGGATACACAGACTGAGGACCTGAAGCTTAAGTGGGAAGAGGAGCTCGGGGGGGGGGGGCAGGGGGGATGGAGCACAGTATTTAGGCAGAAGCTCTGGGCAGAATAAACACGACCGCAACGTGTGCCAGGCTCAGTCTGATTCAGTTTAAGGTCGTGCACCGGGCCCACATGTCAGTGGCCCGGATGAGTGTGCCAGGCTCAGTCTGATCCAGTTTAAGGTCGTGCACCGGGCCCACATGTCAGTGGCCCGGATGAGTGTGCCAGGCTCAGTCTGATCCAGTTTAAGGTCGTGCACCGGGCCCACATGTCAGTGGCCCGGATGAGTGTGCCAGGCTCAGTCTGATCCAGTTTAAGGTTGTGCACCTGTCAGTGGCCTGGATGAGTAAATTCTTCGGGCTGGAGGACAAGTATGCCAGATGTGCCGGTGGGCCGGCTAATCACGTGCATATGTTCTGGTCGTGCCCTAAACTCAGGGGTACTGGAAGGGATTTGCGGACATCATGTCCTGGGTTTTGATAACTGGGGTGGTGATGAGTCCTGAGGTGGCAATCTTTGGGGTGTCAGAGGACCCGGGAGTCCAGGAGGAGAAGGGGGCCGACGTCTTGGCCTTTGCTTCCCTGGTAGCCCGGCGACAAATACTGTTGGCATGGAGGGACTCAAAGCCCCCGAAGACTGAAGAATGGCTATCGGACATGGCAAGCTTTCTCGGTCTAGAAAAGGTTAAGTTCGCCTTGAGAGGTTCACTATCAGGGATCGCCCGGAGATGGCAGCCATTTATTGACTTCTTCGCAGAGAATTAATCATCAGCGGGGGGGGGGGGGGGGGGGGGGGGGTGGCTAGGATGGAGAGGGTAGTATAGAGTAGGAGGTGGTTTAGGCAGGTCCTTGCGAGAACGGAATTGCGGTTTGTATTACATAAGAACATAAGAACTAGGAGCAGGAGTAGGCCATCTGGCCCCTCGAGCCTGCTCCGCCATTCAATTAGATCATGGCTGATCTTTTGTGGACTCAGCTCCACTTTCCGGCCCGAACACCATAACCCTTAATCCCTTTATTCTTCAAAAAACTATCTATCTTTACCTTAAAAACATTATGCGTATTATGCGTTACTTGCTTTTCCTTTTGTACGGTACTAAACAATGTCATTGTTTTATATGCCAAAAATACGTTAATAAAATTGTCTTCCAAAAAAAACTTTCAAAGATCTATGAACATAGACCCCAAGATCTCTCTGCTCCTCCACATTGCCAAGAACCCTACCGTTAACCCTGTATTCCGCATTCATGTTTGTCCTTCCAAAATAGACAACCACACACTTGTCAGGGTTAAACTCCATCTGCCACTTCTCAGCCCAGCTCTGCATCCTATCTATGTCTCTTTGCAGCCGACAACAGACCTCCTCACTATCCACAACTCCACCAATCTTCGTATCATCTGCAAATTTACTGACCCACCCTTCAACTCCTTGATCCAAGTCATTATGAAAATCACAAACAGCAGAGGACCCAGAACTGATCCCTGCGGTACGCCACTGGTAACTGGGCTCCAGGCTGAATATTTCCATCCACCAGCACTCTCTGACTTCTATCGGTTAGCCAGTTCGTTATCCAACTGGCCAAATTTCCCACTATCCCAAGCCTCCTTACTTTCTGCATAAGCCTACCATGGGGAACCAGATGCTCAGAAATCCTATCCCTCAGTGCCCTTTCCATTACTTTGCCTACCACCAAAGTAAGACTAACTGGTCTGTAATTCCCAGGGTTATCCCTATTCCCTTTTTTGAACAGGGGTATGACATTCGCCACTCTCCAATCCCCTGGTACCACCCCTGTTAAAAGTGAGGATGAGGAGATCATTGCCAACGGCTCTGCAATTTCATCTCTTGCTTCCCATAGAATCCTTGGATATATCCCGTCAGGCTGGGGACTTGTCTGTCCTCAAGTTTTTCAAAATGTCCAACACATCTTCCTTCCTAACAAGTATCTCCTCGAGCTTACCAGTCTGTTTCACACTGTCCTCTCCAACAATATGGCCCCTCTCATTCAAAAATACTGAAGAAAAGTACTCGTTCAAGACCTCTATCTCTTCAGACTCAATACACAATCTCACGCTACTGTCCTTGATCGGACCTACCCTTGCTCCAGTCATTCTCATATTTCTCACATATGTGTAAAAGGCCTTGGGGTTTTCCTCGATCCTACCCGCCAAAGATTTTTCATGCCTTGTCTTAGCTCTCCTAATCCCTTTCTTCAGTTCGCCCCTGGCTATCTTGTATCCCTCCAGCGCCCTGTCTGAACCTTGTTTCCTCAGCCTTACATAAGTCTCCTTCTTCCTCTTAACAAGACATTCAACCTCTCTTGACAACAATGGTTCCCTCACTCGACCATCTCTTCCCTGCCTGACAGGGACATACATATCAAGGACACGTATCTGTTCCTTGAACAAGTTCCACATTTCACTTGTGTCCTTCCCTGACAGCCTATGTTCCCAACTTATGCACTTCAGTTCTTGTCTGACAGCATCGTATTTATCCTTCCCCCAATTGTAAACCTTGCCCTGTTGCGCGCACCTGTCCTTCTCCATTACTGAAGTGAATGTGGTCACTATCTCCAAAATGCTCCCCCACTAACAAATCTATTACTTGCCCTGGTTCATTACCAAGTACCAAATCCAATATGGCCTCGCCTCTGGTCGGACAATCTGCATACTGTGTTAGAAAAGCTTCCTGGACATACTGCACAAACACTACCCCATCCAAACTATTTAATCTAAAGAGATCCACTCAATATTTGGGAACTTGAAGTCACCCATGACTACTACCCTGTGACTTCTGCGCCTTTCCAAAATCTGTTTCCCAATCTGTTCCTCCACATCTCTGCTGCTATTGGGGGGCCTATAGAAAACTCCCAACAAGGTGACTGCTCCTTTCCTATTTCTGACTTCAACCCAGACTACCTCAGTAGGCAGATCCTCCTCGAATTGCCTTTCTGCAGCTGTTATACTATCTTGTTTTAACAATGCCACCTCCCCCCACCTCTTTTACCATCCTCCCTAATCTTGTTGAAATATCTATAACCAGGGACCTCCAACAACCATTTCTGAAGCTCTTCTATCCAAGTTTCCGTGATGGCCACCACATCGTAGTCCCAAGTACCGATCCATGCCTTAAGTTCACCCACCTTATTCCTGATGCTTTTTGCGTTGAAGTATACACACTTCAACCCATCTCCGTGCCTGCAAGTACTCTCCTTTATCAGTGTTACCTTCCCCACTGCCTCACTACAAATCCGGTTCCCATTCCCCTGCCAAATTAGTTTAAACCATCCCGAAGACTACTAGAAAACCTCCCCCCCCCCCCCCCCCCCCCCCCAGGATATTGGTGCCCCTCTGGTTCAGTTGCAACCCATCCTGCTTGTACAGGTCTCACCTTCCCCAGAATGCGCTCCAATTATCCAAATACCTGAAGCCCTCCCTCCTACACCATTCCTGCAGCCACGTGTTCAACTGCAATCTCTCCCTATTCCTAGCCTCGCTATCACGTGGCACCGGCAACAAACCAGAGATGACAACTCTGCCTGTCCTGGCTTTTAACTTCCAGCCTAACTCCCTAAACTTGTTTATTACATCCGCACCCCTTTTCCTACCTATGCCGTTGGTACCAATGTGCACCACGACTTCTGGCTGCTCACCCTCCCCCTTAAGGATCCTGAAGACACGTTCCGAGACACCCCTGGCACCCGGGAGGCAACAAACCATCCGAGAGTCTCGCCCGTGCCCACAGAACCGCCTGTCTGTATCTCTAACTATTGAGTCCCCTATAACCAGTGCTCTCCTAATCTCCCCCCTTCCCTCCTGAGCCCCAGAGCCGGACCTCGTGCCAGAGAACAGGTCACTGCAGCCTACCCCTGCTCGGTAATCCCCCCCAACAGTATCCAAAGCAGTATGCTTATTGTTGAGAGGAACAACCACAGGGGATCCCTACACTGACAGCTTCCTCCTCTTCCCACCTCTGATATCCAGCTACCTTTGTTCTCAGGTGTAACTATGTCCCTGTAGCTTCTATCTATCACCCCCTCAGCTTCCCGAATGATCCTCAGTTCATCCAGCTCCAGCTCCAGTTCCCTAACACGATCTGTGAGGAGCTGGAAATGGCTGCACTTCCCGCAGGTGAAGTCAGCAAGGACACGATGGTCTCCCTTACCTCGAACATTCTGCAGGAGGAACATTCCACTGCCCTAGCTGCCATCACCTCTACTTAGTCTCCCAGTAAAAAATTAAAAAAAAGTAAATAGCTATCCTGCTCACAGCACTGAGTCTTTTTTTCTAAGGTTAGAGGAGGAGGGAGGGTGTGAGACACTACACGTGGGAAACTTACACAGGGAAGATGCAAGAACTGAGCATCAAAGACGGCGTCCTCTTATAGGGCACCCACGTGGTGATCCCCGAGTGTGGACATGCATCGCTCTCACTGGACCTTCATAAAGGACATCCGGGCATGTCTAAAATTAAGATGCTCATCTGAAGCCAAGTCTGGTGGCCCGGCATCAACACAGACATTGAACAAGTAACCCAGCGCTGCCCCCAATGTCAGGCGTATTAATGATTACCCCCGGCAGCCCCGCTCCACCCTTGGGAATGGCCTAGAAAGCCTTGGGCCCAGGTTCATATCGATTTTGTGGGCCCTTTCCAGGGGACAGTGTTCCCCCTTTTCATAGACTCTCACTCTAAGTGGCTGAAAGTGGTGCGGATGCAGGCGACAACAGCCCGGGCCACCGTGAAAACCAACCGCAGATTTTCAATACGCACAGAATCCCCGAGGTACTGGTGTCCGAGGCACTGCTTTCACAAGCGCAGAGTTTGCAACGTTCGTCTCCGCCAACAGGATTCAACATGTGAGGACTGCTCCCTGCCACCCGGCTTCAAATGGCTCAAAGAGCGACCCAAACATTTAAGCTGGGCATGAAGAAGTTGACGGCTGGAACCCGGGACGCACACCTCGCACGACATCGCATGCCACGACAGGCATCGCACCAGCAGAACTCTTGATGGGCCATTGTCTCCGCACCCAACCGAGCTTGGTCATCCCCCGATCTGGATGGGAGAGCCTGCCAAAACCAGGACCAGCCAGAGATCGACTACCAGTCGCCATCCGCTGGCCCCCATGTTTGCCCCCAGCAACAGTGTGTGTCATGTTCTCTAGACTGGCCAATATGAATGATATGAATTAAGAACATGAAGTTTAAATAATTTATTATGAAACAATTGCATGGTAAAAAGAACTGGAATAAATAAATAAGAAACTACTCACACTTACTATTGTAGAACTACAGCAAAATACGTCTATCCACAAATACGACACACTCCCAGCTCCCAGACACAGAGTGATGTGGTGGGTTTACACTGCCACCTGGTGGCCAGAGGTCATGTATAATATTATAGACAGAATGTTTTATGCATATCATCACACCGTGCACATTCAAAACTTCGACGAGGGGGACTGTTTGGTTCCCAGCTGTCATCCTAGCAGCCACTGGGCCAGTATCGTATAAGGTCAGGGCACAAGGGCAGGAATCCAGTCCCCATGTAGATCGCCTTGGAAATCGCATGCTGGACATCTCCGCCAAACAGCCCGCCCTCCTGTCGTCCCAGCTCCGCCAGGCTCGCCGTTGGCCCTACCGCCCCTATTGTCGGCACCCCCGGTCCCGGTTGTGGAAGCAGAAGAAAGTTGTCCCCCCCACCCCCCATGGAGGACATCGATAGGTTGGACAAGGATCCACCCAACTCTGAGTCAGAGACTGAGATGGAGATGCTGTCCCACCCCAATGAGTTGCCTTTTGAGCGCCGTTAATGTATCTGCTTCCACAACCTCATCTGGCAACGCGTTCCAGGCACTCACCAGAATCTGCGTAACAAACCTGCCTCGTACATCTCTAAACTTTGCCCCATGGACCTTAAACCTATGTCCCCAAGTGACTGACCCCTCCACCCTGGGAAAGAGTGCCTGCCCATCTACTCTATCCATGCCCCTCATAATCTTGTAGACCTCTATCAGAGGACACAGACCATGCCCGAGTATCATTCCCAATCTAAACAGACCAGAGATCCAGGACAGGTTGCAACAGACATGGATATGTCTCCTGAAATGAAATGAAAATCGCTTATTGTCACGAGTAGGCTTCAATGAAGTTACTGTGAAAACCTCCTAGTCGCCACATTCTGGCGCCTGTCCGGGGAGGCTGGTACGGGAATCGAACCGTGCTGCTGGCCTGCTTGGTCTGCTTTAAAATCCAGCGATTTAGCCGAGTGAGCTAAACCAGACGTGGGGAGGAGGGGTGTTGTAACCCCAGCAGAGGCCATGGGATAGGAATATTAATGGGGCGGAGCTTCCCCTTCACAGGTATAGCCCCTCGAGTATAAAATAAGGGGACCCTCCAGGGAGTGGTGGTATACGATTGTGAACTCGTAATAAGCCTCTAAACTCTAAACTACTGCTCATGCGTGGCTGCTTACCTCCGATCTATTCAAAATCCTCTGTTAATCTCATCCCGGGTTTCATTTGGAGAATCATAAAATCATTACAATGCAGAAGGAAGCCATTCGACCCACCAGCCCTTGGAATGAGCACCACACCCTGGGCCTGTTCCTGTGCTGCAATTTTCTTTGGTGTTTTGGAAAATAGGAGACAGGTTTAGATAAAGGATCTGGATCAGCGCAGGCTGGGAGGGCCGAAGGGCCTGTTCCTGTGCTGCAATTTTCTTTGTTCTTTGTACACCCAAACCAATGCCTCCACCCTATCCCCGTAACCCAGCAACCCCTTTTGGAACAAGGGGCAATTTATCATGGCCAATCCAACTAACCTGGACCGTGGGAGGAAACCGGAGCACCCGGAGGAAACTGGTGCAGACACTGGGAGAACGTGCAAACTCCACCGTCACCCAAGGCTGGAATTGAACCAGGGTCCCTGGAGTAGTGAGGCAGCATTGCTACCCAGAGCTCAGTCCCATATTGACAACTGAAATGAGTGCTGTGAATGTGTGTGAATCCAAGGAATGTATTATATCCACAGACTCTGCCGATTTATATTCTCAACTTGTGTATTGCCATCAATACGAAACTCGACATTGCATTTTGGAAAATGAAGGCGAGTCTTTGAGGAATGAGCTACCCCAGAACATCCACTGAATACATGTAACATGAAGAGAGAAAGGAGCTGAAACTAGTCTTCAGATTGGCAAAGAGAGGCAGGGAGACAGCGGTTTACTTGTTTCCCATCAGGTGAAGAAAGATACTTTGGTATATTTCTGACAGCTTGTCTGAGTACTAGATAAAAGAAGCAGCCTGTTCGACAGCATTTCTCGATTAAACAGCCCTGTTTTCCTCATTGTCAGCTGTATGGTGACAGAACAAGCCGGTTTGCAAATTGCTGTCCCTTGTGAAAATATTCAAACATGTATTGATGCAGAATCACATCAGTTGAAGTACTCTACATGACGGAAATAACGAGTAGGGCAAGGTGAATTTTGTGAGAATAGTTCTACACTTTCTTTAATTGTGTACGGTGCTGATTGAGGAGCTGGCACAGAGGGCAGGATTCTCCGCTGATAGAGGAACTAACACAGAGGGCAGGATTCTCCGCTGATAGAGGAACTGGCACAGAGGGCAGGATTCTCCACTGATAGAGGAACTGGCACAGAGGGCAGGATTCTCCGCTGATAGAGGAACTAACACAGAGGGCAGGATTCTCCTCTGATAGAGGAACTGGCACAGAGGGCAGGATTCTCCGCTGATAGAGGAACTGGCACAGAGGGCAGAATTCTCCGCTGATAGAGGATATGGCACAGAGGGCAGAATTCTCCGCTGATAGAGGAACTGGCACAGAGGGCAGGATTCTCCGCTGATAGAGGATCTGGCACAGAGGGCAGGATTCTCCGCTGATAGAGGAACTGGCACAGAGGGCAGGATTCTCCGCTGATAGAGGAACTGGCACAGAGGGCAGAATTCTCCGCTGATAGAGGAACTGGCACAGAGGGCAGGATTCTCCTCTGATAGAGGATATGGCACAGAGGGCAGGATTCTCCGCTGATAGAGGAACTGGCACAGAGGGCAGGATTCTCCGCTGATAGAGGAACTGGCACAGAGGGCAGAATTCTCCGCTGATAGAGGAACTGACACAGAGGGCAGGATTCTCCTCTGATAGAGGAACTGGCACAGAGGGCAGGATTCTCCTCTGATAGAGGAACTGGCACAGAGGGCAGGATTCTCCGCTGATAGAGGAACTGGCACAGAGGGCAGGATTCTCCGCTGATAGAGGAACTGGCACAGAGGGCAGGATTCTCCGCTGATAGAGGAACTGGCACAGAGGGCAGAATTCTCCGCTGATAGAGGAACTGACACAGAGGGCAGGATTCTCCTCTGATAGAGGAACTGGCACAGAGGGCAGAATTCTCCGCTGATAGAGGGACTGGCACAGAGGGCAGGATTCTCCGCTGATAGAGGAACGGGCACAGAGGGCAGGATTCTCCGCTGATAGAGGAACTGACACAGAGGGCAGGATTCTCCTCTGATAGAGGAACTGGCACAGAGGGCAGGATTCTCCGCTGATAGAGGAACTGACACAGAGGGCAGGATTCTCCTCTGATAGAGGAACTGGCACAGAGGGCAGGATTCTCCGCTGATAGAGGGACTGGCACAGAGGGCAGGATTCTCCGCTGATAGAGGAACGGGCACAGAGGGCAGGATTCTCCGCTGATAGAGGAACTGACACAGAGGGCAGGATTCTCCTCTGATAGAGGAACTGGCACAGAGGTCAGGATTCTTCGCTGATAGAGGAACTGGCACAGAGGGCAGGATTCTCCGCTGATAGAGGAACTGGCACAGAGGGCAGGATTCTCCGCTGATAGAGGATATGGCACAGAGGGCAGAATTCTCCGCTGATAGAGGAACTAACACAGAGGGCAGGATTCTCCTCTGATGGAGGAACTGGCACAGAGGGCAGGATTCTCCGCTGATAGAGGAACTGGCACAGAGGGCAGGATTCTTCGCTGATAGAGGAACTGGCACAGAGGGCAGGATTCTCCGCTGATAGAGGAACTGGCACAGAGGGCAGGATTCTCCGCTGATAGAGGAACTGGCACAGAGGGCAGAATTCTCTGCTGATGGAGGATCTGGCACAGAGGGCAGGATTCTCCACTGATAAAGGAACTGGCACAGAGGGCAGAATTCTCCACTGATAGAGCAACTGGCACAGAGGGCAGGATTCTCCTATGATAGAGGAACTGACACAGAGGGCAGGATTCTCCTCTGATAGAGGAACTGGCACAGAGGGCAGGATTCTCCGCTGATAGAGGAACTGGCACAGAGGGCAGGATTCTCCGCTGATAGAGGATCTGGCACAGAGGGCAGGATTCTCCGCTGATAGAAGAACTGGCACAGAGGGCAGGATTCTCCGTTGATAGAGGAACTGGCACAGAGGGCAGGATTCTCTTCTGATGGAGGAACTGGCACAGAGGGCAGAATTCTCCGCTGATAGAGGATCTGGCACAGAGGGCAGAATTCTCTGCTGATGGAGGATCTGGCACAGAGGGCAGGATTCTCCGCTGATAGAGGAACTGGCACAGAGGGCAGGATTCTCTGCTGATAGAGGAACTGGCACAGAGGGCAGAATTCTCCGCTGATAGAGGATCTGGCACAGAGGGCAGGATTCTCCGCTGATAGAGGAACTGGCACAGAGGGCAGAATTCTCCGCTGATAGAGGAACTGGCACAGAGGGCAGGATTCTCCTCTGATAGAGGATATGGCACAGAGGGCAGGATTCTCCGCTGATAGAGGAACTGGCACAGAGGGCAGAATTCTCCGCTGATAGAGGAAATAGCACAGAGGGCAGGATTCTCCTATGATAGACGATCTGGCACAGAGGGCAGGATTCTCCGCTGATTGAGGAACTGGCACAGAGGGCAGGATTCTCCGCTGATAGAGGAACTGGCACAGAGGGCAGAATTCTCCACTGATAGAGAAACTGGCACAGAGGGCAGGATTCTCCGCTGATAGAGGAACTGGCACAGAGGGCAGAATTCTCCACTGATAGAGAAACTGGCACAGAGGGCAGAATTCTCCGCTGATAGAGGATATGGCACAGAGGGCAGGATTCTCCTCTGATAGAGGAACTGGCACAGAGGGCAGGATTCTCCCCTGATAGAGGATCTGGCACAGAGGGCAGAATTCTCCGCTGATAGAGGAACTGGCACAGAGGGCAGGATTCTCCGCTGATAGAGGAACTGGCACAGAGGGCAGAATTCTCCGCTGATAGAGGAACTGGCACAGAGGGCAGGATTCTCCGCTGATAGAGGAACTGGCACAGAGGGCAGGATTCTCCGCTGATAGAGGAACTGGCACAGAGGGCAGAATTCTCCGCTGATAGAGGAACTGGCACAGAGGGCAGGATTCTCCGCTGATAGAGGAACTGGCACAGAGGGCAGGATTCTCCGCTGATAGAGGAACTGGCACAGAGGGCAGGATTCTCCGCTGATAGAGGAACTGGCACAGAGGGCAGGATTCTCCGCTGATAGAGGAACTGGCACAGAGGGCAGGATTCTCCTCTGATAGAGGAACTGGCACAGAGGGCAGGATTCTCCGCTGATAGAGGAACTGGCACAGAGGGCAGGATTCTCCGCTGATAGAGGAACTGGCACAGAGGGCAGGATTCTCCGCTGATAGAGGAACTGGCACAGAGGGCAGAATTCTCCACTGATAGAGGAACTGGCACAGAGGGCAGGATTCACCGATGGTGAAAATGGGAAATGCGATTGGCAGAGAATCGGCTGTCAGGCCAAAATCAAGGCCGATGCCGGGCACCAGAATGCATGCTCCGGTGCCTCGACAGCAGCGTCAATGTGTTCTGCTGGGCGTGAAGGATAGATGTCAGGGGGGAAAGACTGCGACATGCGGGGCCAGGGTCCGGGGCCACTGTGTTAGCCCATTGGAATAGGCTGGGCACAGGGTACGCATCAAGCTAATATGTTTGCCTTTCACTTGTTTAGCTCAATGGGCTAGACAGCCGGTATGTAATGCAGAACAAGGCCAGCAGCATGGATTCAATTCCCGCACTAGCTTAGCCGAATAGACGCCGGAATGTGACGACTCGGGACTTTTCACAGTAACTTCATACTTATGACAATAAAAGATTATTATTAGGTAATGGACTTCGGAATCCACCAGCAATGGTGGCGTTCATCCTAGTTGTGCAGCCCTAGGGATGCACTGAGGCCGTGCGAGCAGGAGCTACTCGAGGGGGATCATTCAGCAGCGGAGCCTGCCCCCGAGGAACAGCAGGCAGCCGTTGAGGAAGGAAAGCCGGCCACCCAACAGGTGGGAAGGAGGCACCGCATGAGGCCTCGTGTCTACTGGTACCGCCTGTCATTCAAGGACCTGCCGGACCGGGCATGTCATCGAAGACTCTGGCTGAACAAGGGGCCAATGCGACATATCGCCAGATCATGGCGCATCTAGCACGGCGGGGGAGTTGGGGAGGATAATACCTCCCAGTACCCATCAAGGTGACGGTTGTCCTGAACTTTCACGCCACGGGGTCCTTCCATGCACAGAATGGGGACCAGTCTGGGATCTCACCGAGCTCGGTGCACTGGTGCATCTGCACCATCATGGAGGCACTGTACGCCTGGTCGACACTATATATCTAATTCAACATGAACCAAGACCACTAGGTAGCCCGGGCAATGGGTTTCGATGCCATCGCTGAGGCCCTGGGTCCAGGTGGTGATTGGGATGCATGTCACCCTACAAGCACCTGCCCATGATGGCCCGGTCTTCACTAATCAAAAGGGGTTTCACTCAATGAACGTGCAGCTGGTGTGTGACCATGAGCTGCACATCATGCACGTCTGCGCCAGATACCTGGACAGTGTGCACAATGCCTTCATCCTGGCATACTCAACGGTTCCTTACCTCTTCAAGGCACACCCCCAGGTGAGGAGTTGGCTCCTAGGCGACGGGGGTTAGTTACCGGCTGCAGCCGTGGCTGATGACGTCTATCCGGAGACCACAGACCGATTCGAAGATCCACTACAACAATGCCCAGGAGCGTGAGTGAGCGGTGCTTCGACCTCCTGAAGATGCAGTTCAGATGCCTAGACCGCTCTTGAGGGGCCCTCAGTATAGACTTGGAGAGCCTCACATATTGGTGGCCTGCTACGTCCCCCACAACATCGCACAGCAGACGAGCGATGTGCTGAGGAGGATAAATGCTAGGCCTCGTTCGACAAGGAGGACGTGGGGGAGGGCAAGGATGTGCAGGACTAGGCGCCTGGCCCATGGCATGGATATCTCATCCCACACCGCCAACCAACCACGGTCTCGATGGTTACTCGGCCGAGCCCGGGCCGAGAATCGGTTGGCCGGCTGCATAGAGCGGTCCCCGACCGGCGCCGCACCAACCTCGCCGCCGATCGTGTGCTGGCACCGGGGTGACGTGGCGCGATTCGCGCTGGTCGCGGGTTTCACCGGCCCGGCCCCGGCTGAGAGAATCCCGCCCATTATCTCTGAAACGGAGAATCCCACCCAGAGTGTTTTTAAACACACAGAGCCAGGAATGGCTTCCCTCAAAACTCCACCAACATCAGGCAGCATCTATTGTTGTAAAAACCCATCTGGTTCACTAATGTGGCGGTACGGTAGCACAGTGGTTAGCATTGTTGGTTCACAGCTCCAGGGTCCCAGGTTTGATTCCCAGCTTGGGTCACTGTCTGTGCGGACTCTGCACGTTCTCCCTGTGTCTGCGAGGGTTTCCTCCCACAAGTCTCAAAAGACATGCTGTTGGGTGAATTGGTTATTCTGAATTCTTCCTCAGTGTACCTGAACAGGTGCCGGAATATGGCGACTGGTTTTTTTTTACAGTAACTTAATTGCATTGTTAATGTAAGCCTAATTATGACAATAAAGATTATTATTATTATAATAAGGAATCGGGAAGTAATCTGCCATCCTTAACCTGGTCTGGCCCACATGAAATCCCAGACCCACAGCAATGTGGTTGACATCACTGCCCTCTAAAGTGACATAGCAAGCTAATTAGTACAATTAGCGATGGGCTTGTCGTGACACCCATATTCCACGAATGAAAAAGAAAAAGTCAGTCACTGAGTTTATCGGAGGAAGAGACTCCTGTCAGAGTGAGGGTATCCGAGGGAGAGACTCCAGTCAGAGTGAGGGTATCCTAGGGGAGACTCCTGTCAGAGTGAGGGTATCCGAGGGGAGACTCCTGTCAGAGTGAGGGTATCTGAGGGGAGAGACTCCAGTCGGAGTGAGGGTATCCGAGGGAGAGACTCCAATCAGACTGAGGGTATCCGAGGGGAGACTCCTGTCAGAGTGAGGGTATCCGAGGGGAGACTCCTGTCAGAGTGAGGGTATCCGAGGGGAGACTCCTGTCAGAGTGAGGGTATCTGAGGGGAGACTCCTGTCAGAGTGAGGGTATCCGAGGGAGAGACTCCAATCAGATTGAGGGTATCCGAGGGAGAGACTCCAATCAGACTGAGGGTATCCGAGGGAGAGACTCCAGTCAGAGTGAGGGTATCCTAGGGGAGACTCCTGTCAGAGTGAGGGTATCTGAGGGGAGAGACTCCAGTCGGAGTGAGGGTATCCGAGGGAGAGACTCCAATCAGACTGAGGGTATCCGAGGGGAGACTCCTGTCAGAGTGAGGGTATCTGAGGGGAGACTCCTGTCAGAGTGAGGGTATCCGAGGGAGAGACTCCAATCAGATTGAGGGTATCCGAGGGAGAGACTCCAATCAGACTGAGGGTATCCAAGGGGAGACTCCTGTCAGAGTGAGGGTATCCGAGGGAGAGACTCCAATCAGACTGAGGGTATCCGAGGGGAGACTCCTGTCAGAGTGAGGGTATCCGAGGGGAGACTCCTGTCAGAGTGAGGGTATCCGAGGGGAGACTCCTGTCAGAGTGAGGGTATCTGAGGGAGAGACTCCAATCAGAGTGAGGGTATCTGAGGGAGAGACTCCAGTCAGAGTGAGGGTATCCGAGGGGAGAGACTCCAGTCAGAGTGAGGGTATCCGAGGGGAGACTCCTGTCAGAGTGAGGGTATCCGAGGGAGAGACTCCAATCAGACTGAGGGTATCCGAGGGGAGACTCCTGTCAGAGTGAGGGTATCCGAGGGAGAGACTCCAGTCAGAGTGAGGGTATCCGAGGGGAGAGACTCCAGTCAGAGTGAGGGTATCCGAGGGAGAGACTCCAGTCAGAGTGAGGGTATCCGAGGGAGAGACTCCAGTCGGAGTGAGGGTATCTGAGGGAGAGACTCCAGTCGGAGTGAGGGTATCTGAGGGAGAGACTCCAATCAGAGTGAGGGTATCTGAGGGAGAGACTCCAATCAGAGTGAGGGTATCTGAGGGAGAGACTCCAGTCAGAGTGAGGGTATCCGAGGGGAGAGACTCCAGTCAGAGTGAGGGTATCCGAGGGAGAGACTCCAGTCAGAGTGAGGGTATCCGAGGGAGAGACTCCAGTCAGAGTGAGGGTATCCGAGGGGAGACTCCAGTCAGAGTGAGGGAATCCGAGGGAGAGACTCTGGAGACACACTGGGCGGAATTCTCCGCTGGGTCCAAAAATCGCTGAGGCCGTTGTGAACTCGGCCAAGGTTCACGACGGCCTCAGGGGCCGCTCCCCGCACCTTATTCACCCCCATCCGGGGGGCTAGGAGCGGGCCCCAGTCATTCCCGGCCGCGACCTCATAGCGCTGGAAATGACGCCCGAACGGCGCATCTCTGATGTCATCCGAGCATGCGGGGTTGCCAGTTCCAACCCGCGCATGCGCAGATGACATCAGCGCGCAGACAGCACGAACCCGCACATGCGCGGTGCCGTCTTTCTCCACCGCCGCCCGGCAAGACGTGGCGGCTTGATCTTGCCAGGCGGCGGAGGGGAAAGAGTGCGTCCGTTTTGGACGCAGGCTTGACGATCGGTGGGCACCCATCGCGGATTTGACCCCTCCGGAGCACAGTCGCGGTGCTCCCGTCCAAATCGGGCCCCTGGCGCCCGTTTCACGAATGCAGCGACCAGGTGTGGTTGCTGCCATGGTGAAACGGGCGTGAAGGGCGGCCCATCGGGCTCGGAGAATCGGCGTACGCCGTGAAAAACGGCGAGTGCCGATTTTTCCGAGCCCGGGGGGGGGGGGGGGGGGGGGGGGGAGAATCGCTGGGGGCGCCAGGGGGGCGTAAAAAATGTCAGGAGGCCCTCCCACAATTCTCCCACGCCACATGGGGAGCGGAGAATTCCGCCCACTGGATTCACACGCAGGAATGGAGACACACTGGATTCACACGCAGGAATGGAGACACACTGGATTCCCTCACGGGAATGGAGACACACTGGATTCCCTCACGGGAATGGAGACACACTGGATTCCCTCACGGGAATGGAGACACACTGGATTCCCTCACGGGAATGGAGACACACTGGATTCCCTCACGGGAATGGAGACACACTGGATTCCCTCACGGGAATGGAGACACACTGGATTCACTCACGGGAAGGGAGACACACTGGATTCACACACAGGAAGGGAGACACACTGGATTCACTCACAGGAATGGAGACACACTGGATTCACTCACGGGAATGGAGACACACTGGATTCACTCACAGGAATGGAGACACACTGGATTCACTCACAGGAATGGAGACACACTGGATTCACTCACGGGAATGGAGACACACTGGATTCACTCACAGGAATGGAGACACACTGGATTCACTCACAGGAAGGGAGACACACAGGATTCACGCACGGTAATGGAGAGATAAGAACATAAGAACTAGGAGCTGGAGTAGGCCATCTGGCCCCTCGAGCCTGCTCCGCCATTCAATGAGATCATGGCTGATCTTTTGTGGACTCAGCTCCACTTTCCGGCCCGAACACCGTGGGCGCGATTCTCCGCCCCCCACGACGGGTCGGAGAATAGCGGGAGGGCCTTCCCGACATTTTTCCTGACCTCCCGCTATTCTCCCCCCCCCACGGCCGCCCCACGACACGAATCGCTGCTCGCCGTTTTTTTACGGCGAACAGCGATTCTCCCCAGGCCGATGGGCCGAGTTCCCAGGCCTTTACGGCCGTTTTCACAAACTCAAACACACCTGCTCTCACCGTTCGTGAAAACGGCCGCAAAGTGCCGTTCTGGAGAACCATGGCACCGATTGGCATGGCCGCACCACGGCCGTGCCAAGGGTGGCATGGGCCCGCGATCGGTGGGCACTGATCGCGGGCAGCGGGTCCGAAATCCGCGCACTCTTTGTTCCTCCGCCGCCCCGCTGGATCAGTCCGCGGGGCGGCTGAGGGGCATGACGGCCCGCGCATGCGCGGGTTTGACGCATATGCGTGATGACGTCATCGTACGCGTCAGCCGCCGTTACCCTTGGCGCGCGGGCTTAGCGACGTTCGCTAAGTCTGCGATGCCGTGGTTCACGGGGCCCCGCTGCTAGCCCCGACCGGGGAGCAGAATCGGGTCCCGGGAGGGGGCGCGGAGGCTGCCGTGAAACACGGCCAGTTTCACGGCAGCCTTTACGACTCTTTGCGGAGAATCGTGCCCCATAACCCTTAATCCCTTTATTCTTCAAAAAACTATCTATCTTTACCTTAAAAACATTTAATGAAGGAGCCTCAACTGCTTCACTGGGCAAGGAATTCCATAGATTCACAACCCTTTGGGTGAAGAAGTTCCTCCTAAACTCAGTCCTAAATCTACTTCCCCTTATTTTGAGGCTATGTCCCCCAGTTCTGCTTTCACCCGCCAGTGGAAATAACCTGCCCGCATCTATCCTGTCTATTCCCTTCATAATTTTAAATGTTTCTGTAAGATCCCCCCTCAGCCTTCTAAATTCCAACGAGTACAGTCCCAGTCTACTCAACCTCTCCTCATAATCCAACTCCTTCAGCTCTGGGATTAACCTAGTGAATCTCCTCTGCACACCCTCCAGTGCCAGTACGTCCTTTCTCAAGTAAGGAGACCAAAACTGAACACAATACTCCAGGTCTGGCTTCACTAACACCTTATACAATTGCAACATAACCTCCCTATTCTTAAACTCCATCCCTCTAGCAATGAAGGACAAAATTGCATTTGCCTTCTTAATCACCTGTAAACCAACTTTCTGTGACTCATGCACTAGCACACCCAGGTCTCTCTGCACAGCGGCATGCTTTAATATTTTATCATTTAAATAATAATCCCGTTTGCTGTTATTCCCACCAAAATGGATAACCTCACATTTGTCAACATTGTATTCCATCTGCCAGACCCTAGCCCATTCACTTAACCTATCCAAATCCCTCTGCAGACTTCCAGTATCCTCTGCACTTTTTGCTTTACCACTCATCTTAGTGTCATCTGAAAACTTGGACACATTGCCCTTGGTCCCCAACTCCAAATCATCAATGTAAATTGTGAACAATTGTGGGCCCAACACGGATCCCTGAGGGACACCACTAGCTACTGATTGCCAACCAGAGAAACACCCATTAATCCCCACTCTTTGCTTTCTATTAATTAACCAATCCTCTATCCATGCTACTACTTTACCCTTAATGCCATGCATCTTTATCTTATGCAGCAACCTTTTGTGTGGCACCTTGTCAAAGGCTTTCTGAAAATCCAGATATACCACATCCATTGGCTCCCCGTTATCTACTGCACTGGTAATGTCCTCAAAAAATTCCACTAAATTAGTTAGGCACGACATGCCCTTTATGAACCCATGCTGCGTCTGCCCAATGGGACAATTTCTATCCAGGTGCCTCGCTATTTCTTCCTTGATGATAGATTCCAGCATCTTCCCTACTACCGAAGTTAAGCTCACTGGCCTATAATTTCCTGCTTTCTGCCTACCTCCTTTTTTAAACAGTGGTGTCACGTTTGCTAATTTCCAATCCACCGGGACCACCCCAGAGTCTAGTGAATTTTGGTAAATTATCATTAGTGCATCTGTAATTTCCCTAGCCATCTCTTTTAGCACTCTGGGATGCATTCCATCAGGGCCAGGAGACTTGTCTACCTTTAGCCCCATTAGCTTGCCCATCACTCCCTCCTTAGTGATAACAATCATCTCAAGGTCCTCACCCGTCATAGCCTCATTTCTATCAGTCGCTGGCATGTTATTTGTGTCTTCCACAGTGAAGACCGACCCAAAAAACCCGTTCAGTTCCTCAGCCATTTCCTCATCTCCCATTATTAAATCTCCCTTCTCATCCTCTAAAGGACCAATATTTACCTTAGACACTCTTTTTTGTTTTATATATTTGTAAAAACCTTTACTGTCTGTTTTTATATTCTGAGCAAGTTTACTCTCATACTCTATCTTACTCTTCTTTAGAGCATTTTTAGTAGCTTTCTGCTGCCCCCTAAAGATTTCCCAGTCCTCTAGTCTCCCACCAATCTTTGCCACTTATATGCTTTTTCCTTCAATTTGATACTCTCCCTTATTTCCTTAGATATCCACGGTCGATTTTCCCTCTTTCTACCGTCCTTCCTTTTTGTTGGTATAAACCTTTGCTGAGCACTGTGAAAAATCGCTTGGAAGGTTCTCCACTGTTCCTCAACTGTTCCACCATAAAGTATTTGCTCCCAGTCTACCTTAGCTAGTTCTTCTCTCATCCCATTGTAATCTCCTTTGTTTAAACACAAAACACTAGTATTTGATTTTACTTTCTCACCCTCCATCTGTATTTTAAATTCCACCATATTGTGATCGCTCCTTCCGAGAGGATCCCTAACTATGAGATCATGAATCAATCCTGTCTCATTACACAGGACAAGATCTAGGACCGCTTGTTCCCTTGTAGGTTCCATTACATACTGTTCTAGGAAACTATTGCGGATACATTCTATAAACTCCTCCTCAAGGCTGCCTTGACCGACCTGGTTAAACCAATCGACATGTAGATTAAAATCCCCCATGATAACTGCTGTACCATTTCTACATGCATCAGTTATTTCTTTGTTTATTGCCTGCCCCACCACAACGTTACTATTTGGTGGCCGATAGACTACTCCTATCAATGACTTTTTCACCTTACTATTCCTGATTTCCACCCAAATGGATTCAACCTTATCCTCCATAGCACCGATGTCATCCCTTACTATTGCCCGGATGTCATCCTTAAATAACAGAGCAACACCACCTCCCTTACCATCCACTCTGTCCTTCCAAATAGTTTGATACCCCCGGATATTTAACTCAAACACTGGATTCACTCAGTGATCAGCACTATCCCTGATTTCAGTTAGCGGAAGTTGGGTAGGAGTAGACCACTCAGGCCAAATGCCAGGATATGGGAGTTGGCTATCTACTGAGCAGTGCTCTTCAGTGTGTTCACGGGCAGGCAGCTGTTGAGGCACCGGAGCACCACTCACTCCATGTTCAGGGGGAACACCATCTTCCTGTACAATTTGAGGTAGCAGCAATGTCCGTGGGGCTGGCTAACCCAGCCATGGCTTTAATGCAATGCCTCAATGTGAGGGAGTGTCGCTCCTCAGGTCAAGGGCGCAATTCTCCGCACCCGCGAAAAACCGCGAAGTTGGCCGTTAAAACGGGCGCGTTTTACGACGGTCGGGAAGGGTCCATTTCCCGACGTATTCATGTCCGGGAAATGGGCTAGGAACGCGGCCGCGTCAATCACGTGCGCGATGACGACGGAACGCGACGACGATACGACCACGCCCACGTGACGCCGCCCTACGCCGTAAAAAGGCGCGGGCGAGCACAGAATCTGTCGGCCATGGTGTCGGAGCTCAGGAGAGCTGCCCCTCGGTTTGTTGAGGCCGATGTCGAGACGCTGCTCGATGCCGTTGAGCAGAGGAGGGGCATCATCTGCCCGCGTAGAGGGCATCGCCAACCTGCCAGCGCGGTGCGCCAGGCCTGGCGTGAGGCGGCTGCTGCCATTAGTGCTGTGGGGCTGACCCCTCGCTCAGCAGAGCAATGCAGAAAAAAGATGCACAACCTCTCCAGGGCTGCCAGGGTAAGTGCCAAGAGGGTGCCCCCTGGTCACAACCATCCCTCCCCCCTTAACTTAATCACCCACCTCCCCCCCTGGCACGGGGGTGGAGGGGGATTGGGGCAGAGTTAGTTGAGGGTGGTTCACAAAGTTGTCACAGACCCAGCGCTCTAGCCCCCGTGGAGAGATGCAATGGTCTTATTACAACTTGACCCCCAAACTGTGCCAGTATCTGAACGGACTGCTGATACCTGCCGTATTGTAATGATCTACCTATGTACCCTCCCCCAACAGGACAAGACCGCTCACAACACCCGTGAGCGGCACCAGACTGGAGGGGGTTCGCCCAACCTGCACCCCCTCACCACATTTGAGCAGAGGGCACTGGACCTTGTTGGGGGGTCTGGCACCCGGGAGGTCGCGCTATGCGAGGTTGGCGGAGCTGCAACAAGTGAGACAACCCTGCATGAGAAACACCACCCCTCCTCCATCCTCTGTCCCTTCACACACCCTGCCCACTTGGACACCTCCCCCATCCTCTGTCCCTTCACACCCTGCCCACTGGGACCGTCCAGCGCCCGGCCGAGCGTATCTAAATAAGCCGTTTCATTCTCTTCCCTAGGACGTGATGCCGAATGACCAGGGCCGTCTGCCTCCAGGCGGAGACACGCATCTGGCCCCACCTCACCCAGGGCTGCACAACATTCGGTGCCCGATCAGCGGGGAGTCCCATCCTCCCCAACAGAATCTGTGGAGCAGGACGCCCAGAGGGCGGCGACACAGCAGGAAACAGAAATGGCCCGCCAACGCCCTGCGGCCTCTCACCTGGACGATGACACAGAGGAGGCATCAACCCAAGACGACCTCGAGCTTGCGGCACTGCTATCTCCCACACCATCCACCATCCCAGAGACACTCACCCTGGTTGGCCTATTTAGTGATGAGGCTCCTGGGTCACAGTCTGGTTCGCACATCACAGCTGAGCAGGTACAGCAGGTGGAGGTCGGAGCAGACGAGGGCCCGGACTGGCGGAGGCCAGGCCAGGCCCAGCATGCAGCTGGCTCCCAGACGTTTTCTGAGTTCCTGGAGTTTCTCAACCCACCCGCACAGCCGATGCCTCAAGAAACCCAGGGAAACAATGACGGGATGAGGGCTGTCTTCCTGGCTCTGCAGACGCTGTTAGAGGAGTCGAACCGCGTCCACGAGCAGGGAGTGGTGCCACTCATGGCAGCGACCCAGTTCGACACCGCAAGGATGGCATCCGCGGTGGAGGCAATGGGTCAGGTTATGCAAGGCGTTGGGGTTAATGTGCACGTGTCATCCTCGGCCCTGGACAGGGTTGCCCTCTCACAGGCAGCAATGTGCCAGAGCCAAAATGACATTGCCGGCGCCCTGCGGGCCTTGGCCCAGTCGCAGCAGTCAGTCGCCGAGAGCATCAACCGCCTGACACATGTGCTGGATGGCGTCGTGCACTCACAGGTTGAGGTCGCACAGTCCCTGGCGGGAATGTCTAACTCCCTGGACTCCGTGTCTGCAAACCTTCGGATCCTGGTGGATACCGTTGCAGGCCTCCAGGACTGGCAGCGCCAGGTGTCGGTGGTGCGACGGGGCACCTCCCCGCTCGCACCTCTGTCCCAAAGCGAGGCCCGGGGGCCACTGGGCTCCCCGAGGGAGGAGGAGGTTTCGGGGCCGTCCCATTAAGTCCATCACGGGACGTCCCGGAATTCTCTGCCTCCCCCCGTCCCATCCCTGGTGCATCGGGTGGGCAGCAGGCAGAGCAGGGTGGCACAACGTCACCCGAGACGCCCGCAGAGCAGCCTGGTCCATCAAGGCCGGGTCGCCCCAGGAAACGCTTGGCCAAGGAGAAACGAGTCGAAGGGGGCGATTCACAGCAATCCTCCTCCACTCCTGCTGTATCATCTGGGGACTCACGTAGACGTAGTGGTAGGGCCCGTGAAGCAACAAAGTGAGACACAGAGTAAGTTGGCACGGGTGAAGGGCACAGTTTAGTTGTAGGGGCTAGGGCACCTGTAAATTATTGTTAACATTAAACGCACTGTTCCACCTTACTTGTAAAACCGTGTGATTGTTCCACAGCCACAGGAATCGTGATGGTGACCGAGTGTCGCTGGGGTTGACGAGCGGTGAAACTTCGGTGCCGGGTGTGCAGTCCCTGCCCCTCCCCCCCACCCCCTCCCACAGCTAGCCCACGCGGGCACGTGATGGAGTGTCAGTGACGATCTCAGCGGCCACCAAGGTGGATGGTTCAGCTATTGCCATGGGTCAGACTCTCTCTAACGATTCTGAGCTCACAGCTCTTCGCAGAGCGGGCTGTCATCATTCCACATGGCACTGATCACACCCGCTGACATAGCCATCAATGTTGTGCCATACCGTCTGGATCCAGTGGTAAGGGTGATGTCGAAGTGGAGCAGTGTACACTGAGAGGGGGTGGGGTTGTGGTGGTGGCAGTTGTGTGTTGACCCTCTGCACGACTAGCGATGCAGGTGGTGGTTTGGTGTTCAGCGGGGACGTCACATGCGACGCGTGAACCGTGCTGCCACCATGGCGTCGCGTGCCCGCCGTCCTCGCCGGGTCCGTCCTGCCGCCTCCTGGACATCACCAGCACCTGGGTCGTGTCTGCGTGCTGCGCCCGCCACTCCACCAGCCTCCTCCTCCTCCTCCTCCTCCTGCTCCTCCTCCCTCTCCTCCTCCTCCTCCTCCCTCTCCTCCTCCTCCTCCTCCTCCTCCTCTGTGCTGGCACCACTGCCACTGGCTTCTCCCTCCACCTCCTGCAGCAGGTCATCTCCCCTCTGCATCGCGATGTTGTGCAGCGCACAGCAGACCACAACAATGCGAGCGACCCTGTCGGGCTGGTACTGCAGGGCCCCTCCGGAGCGGTCCAGGCACCTGAATCTCATCTTCAGGAGGCCAAGGCAGCGCTCCACCACACTCCTGGTTGCTGCATGGGCCTCGTTGTATCGGGTTTCCGCATTGGTCTGAGGCCTCCGTATAGGCGTCATCAGCCAAGACCTCAGCGGATAACCCCTGTCGCCTAGCAACCAGCCCCTCAGCTGGGGGGGACGTCCCTCAAACATCGCAGGGATGAACGACTGCGCCAGTATGTAGGAGTCATGCACACTCCCTGGGAACCTTGCATAGACGTTCATGATCCTCATGTGGGGCTCGCATACCACCTGGATATTCATGGAGTATGTCCCCCTCCTGTTTGTGAACACGTCCCTGTCCCCTGCAGGCGGGCGCATGGGGACGTGAA
The DNA here is from genome assembly GCF_902713615.1 of Scyliorhinus canicula. Classification (NCBI taxonomy): domain Eukaryota; kingdom Metazoa; phylum Chordata; class Chondrichthyes; order Carcharhiniformes; family Scyliorhinidae; genus Scyliorhinus; species Scyliorhinus canicula. The sequence goes on along the minus strand of NC_052154.1, from coordinate 93,811,854 downwards.
CACAATCGATTGCCCCCTGCACCATCGGTATCCCGGCCACTCTGGCAAATCCACGAGCTCGTGAGTCTTGAGTTGCTTGGTCCTCGGGAAAGGTGATGTAGCGGTCCGCGATGGCATAGAGGGCGTCGGTCACATCCCGGATGCACCTGTGCACCGATGACTGGGAGATCCCGGAGAGGTCCCCGCTCGGAGACTGGAAGGAGCCGGTCGCATAGAAGTTAAGAGCGACCGTCACCTTGATGGCAACTGGGATCGCGTGTCCTCCCCCCGTTCCACGTGGGGCGAGGTGCGACAGGAGTTGGCAGATATGTATCACCGTCCGCCTACTCAGCCGGAGTCTCCTCCTGCAGGTGATGTCCATCATTGTTAGGAAAGAGACCCGGACACGGTACACCCTCGGCCTTGGTCGTCGCCTCTGGCGCCGTGGCTGCACCCTCACTCTCTCCTCTTCCTCCTCCTCCTCCCCATGCTGCTCGACTCCTCGGCCCTTCCCTCTGCTGCTGCAGCTGGCCCTGCATCCACTGCGGGTTGTGGGTGTGGATGCTGCTGCATCGCCAAATGCAGTGCAGCGGCCCCAACCACTGCGCAGAACATAGGCGTTCTGTTCACATACATTGTGCTAACCTACAGAAGGGTGGTGGGGGCAGAGAAACGGGACATGTTAGACGGAGGTTAGTCGACACCTCGGCAGCCGCCAGCCATGGGATACCAGTGTGTCCCGGTGGCCTGGTCGCGCTGCTGACACGCGGTCAGCCTAACCCCTGGTCACTTTCTGCATCCAACGGGCAGTTAACTATGTCCTCCTCACCAGTGCGTCAGTGGCCTGTGGCCGTAAGCCACAGGGCAAACAGCGGCCTTGTCCTTGTGACCTGCACGCCATGGCATGGTGGCAGACATTTTGTTACGGGGTTGGACGGGTCACTCGCTCACTCTCTCCCTAACACCCCCCCCCACTCCCACTCCCCCCCTCCATCTCCCCCCTCCGTCTCCCCCACTCCCCCCTCCGTCTCCCCCACTCCCCCCTCCATCTCCCCCCTCCGTCTACCCCACTCCCCCCTCCGTCTCCCCCACTCCCCCCCCTCCGTCTCCCCCACTCCCCCCCTCCGTCTCCCCCACTCCCCCCCTCCGTCTCCCCCACTCCCCCCCCTCCGTCTCCCCCACTCCCCCCCTCCGTCTCCCCCACTCCCCCCCTCCGTCTCCCCCACTCCCCCCCGCTCTGGATCCCGTTCTCAGGGATGCCTTCCCCGTTGTGGCCAGACCCCAGCAGTGCACTGAGCGGTGCGCTGAGCGGTGCGCTCACCTCCTCGAAGCTCTCGTCAGCCAGCACGACTGGTTGACGAACTTGAAAAGCAGGTGTGTTGGCTGGCGTGAAAACAGTGCGTGATGACGTCGGGACTTCGGCCCATCCGGGCCGGAGAATAGCGGGGGGCCAAAAACTAGCGATTCTGGACGTGTCGGGGGCGCGTTCGAGGCGTTTGACGGGAATTGCGACTTGGAGTTTGTGCGGGGTTCGGAGAATAGCGGGAGGGCGTCGGACCAGCGTCGCCGTGAAAATTTGCGCCGCCCGCTATTCTCCGACCCGTCGTGAGTGCGGAGAATCGCGCCCCAAGTGTTTGGTGATTAGTGTGAATAATAAGAGGGCCGCAGGAGCAGCCACTCCCGCATGTGGTACTTCTTGCAGACCTCGACCACTGCATCAGGTGGAGTTGCCATTGGAGCTTATCAAGCCACATCTTAATGTTTGCCACCTACAACACATAGTACAGTTGAGAGATTTAACCTGTGCCCCAATGGCTCTCAATATTGTAATATTGTGGTGTCTCTCCAAACATTGTGTCAGCAGCTGGAATCATCTCTGAGCTCCTGCTGCAGTGGGGGAGCTATTTACTGCGGTTTCCTCCCTTTCCATCCATTCGCAATTTGATTCTCATTTTCCTTTGGCTGCAATGAAGAATGCTGGGTCAATGCGTCTTTTGAACGTTCTCTTGCAGAAGAATATTGCATAGGGTGTTGTGAGCCCCAGATGATATTATTTTGTGTTCTCTGTGAAACTCTCTGTGGATTTGACTGCGAGCTTGTCAGAGTACACTGCTCAACCTTTACAAAAATGACTGCAGGCGGTGTAGTGTTTCTTCAATCCCAGTGACTGCATTTGCTCTGTGCAATATTGACAATTGATTCATTTGTCCCCCAGCTAACGATAGTTCTTAATGTGATTTTAATATTGATTGGCTCATTTGAACCCCAGTTCTTTGATATTTCATTAAAGTTCAATGAAATTCACTCTAGGTCTCGCTGAGACAATTGGTGGTTGACTGGGAGATTGTAAACCATTGAAGGAAGATAATTGCATTTCTCCGAGAAATAAACCGCAGGGGACACAGTTATTTTTTATAAAGGTTACATACTAAAGCTTGGAACTCAATGGAAATTTAAGCTGGACAATTTCCAGGAAAAAGAAAGACTTTGTGAAACACTTGGAGTTATTTTAACACGAGTGAATTCTTTTCAATCATATTGAGTTTTGTGAAACTCCTGGCAGCCATTTTGTGTATTGAACAATCCCACAAAAGAATCTCCAGTTAAACCATGAGTATTGGTGTTGGTTGACACGGGAATGTTGGGCAGTTCACCAGGAGAGCTCTGTGTTCCTATTTCAATAGAGGGAATTTTAACATTCACATGAATCACCAGAACAGAATGATATTCTGTGCTCAAAAAGTTGGCCTCTCCAACAATGCAGCATTCTCTCACTACTTCACTGCAAACAAGATGTTCCATGGTCCCAGAATTGTGCAAACTCACAACCTTCTGATACAAAGCGGGAGTATTGAAAAATTGAAAATCGCTTATTGTCACGAGTAGGCTTCAATGAAGTTACTGTGAAAAGCCCCTAGTCACCACATTCCGGAGCCTGTTCGGGGAGGCTATTACGGGAATCGAATCGTGCTGCTGGCCTGCCTTGATCTGCTTTCAAAGCCAGCGATTTAGCCCAGTGTGCTAAACAGCCCCAACCAAATGTTACTTCATAGCAGTTCAGGCAAAAACAATGCAATCACTCTGAATTTTGCTAAAAGGATAAGGAACAATTCAGAGTAAGAATAATAAACTGGGGAACTTCAGTGGGGTAAGAATGGAACCAGCTGCCTTTAAAAGAGAGAGACTTTGCATTCAGTAAAGATATATTTCCACAAAGGGGAATAGTAGGGCTGGCAAATCCAGAGCCCCATCGATGAGAAAAGAGATGAAGGTGAAGCGGGTGTGATTCTGACAGATGGCAGCTGGATGATGCAATGGGAAATAAAATCAGATAATACTGGACAATCTCAGCATCTGTGGAGAGAAGGGAACTAATGTTTCGAATCTGGATGACTCTCTGCCAAAGCTCATGCTCTGGCAAAGCTTTTACAAAGAGTCACTCAGACTCAAAACGATTGCACCCTGCTCTCTCCACAGAGGCTGTCAGATCTCCTGAGATTGTCCAGTATTTTCTGTTTTTGTTTCAGATTCAAGCGTCCACAGTAATTTGCTTTTATCTTTGATGCAGCATGGTGGTACTATGGTGCCTCACAGCACCAGAGACCCAGGCTCAATTCCAGCCTCGGGTGACTATGTGGTGTTTGCACGTCCTTCCCATGCCAGAGTGGGTTTCCTCCGGGTGCTCCAGTTTCCTCCCACAGTCCAAAGATATGCAGGATAGGTGGATTGACCATGCTAAATTGCCCTTCGTGTCCAAAGGTGTGCAGGTTAGATGGGGTTATGGGTATAGGGCAGGGGAGTGGGCCTTGGTAGGGTGCTCTTTCAGAGAGTCAGTGCAGACTCGATGGGCCAATAGCCTCGTTCGACACTGTAAGAATTCTATGATTTTATGAATGGGAGAAACTGGCTGAATATAGATGATTCAGAGGGGAATTGGAAAAGTAAATAAGAGAAGCAAACACGGAGTATAAGGAGAGACTGGTAGCTAACATAAAAATGAATTCAAAATCTGCAAAATTCGCCAAAGGAAAAGTCAAACAAAAGGGACAATGCTGGAAAATCTCAGCAAGTCTGGAAAAATCTGTAGGGAGAGAAAAGAGCTAACGTTTCGAGTCCAATGACTCTTTGTCAAAGCTAATTGGACCAAAAATGTGATTTACGCTTGGAGGCAGCAGGGGCGTGGCCGGGGTATGAAATTAATAGTTTGCTCCTGCCTTTACCAAGGAAGATGATGTTACCCAGGTCATGGTGAAAGACGAGGTAACTTTGACGGCAGAAGTGTTTAAAATTGATTTTGAGGTATTGGATTGGCTTTCTGTGCTGAAAGTGGACAAGGCACCAGGACTGAATGAGATTTATCTGAGGGGAATGTTAGGAAAGGCAGGAGCACGGCAGGGAGCAGGGAAAACCTGTTGGATTAAATTGCATCTATTTCAATGCAAGAGGGCTGACAGGTAAGGCTGATAAACTCAGGGACTGGCATATTATAGCCATAACTGAAACATAGCTAAGGGAGCAACAGGACAGCCAGGGTACAGGTGATTTAGGCAGGACAGAGGTGGAGGAAAGAGAGGAGAGGGAGTTGCATTTTACATTAAGGGGAGCATCACGGCAGTAGTAGTCAGAGATGAAATAATGGAGGAATCATCCAGCGAGGATTTGTGGGTGGAACTAAGAAATAGGAAGGGAATGGTAACCTTATTGGGGTTGTGCTATAGTCAGTCGGAATTAGAAGAACAGATATGCAGGGAGATTGGGGAAACTTGCAGGAGTAATAGAGTTGTCATGGTAGGGGATTTTAACTTCCGAACATAGACTGGGACTGCCATAGTATGAAGGGCTTAGATGGGGTGGAATTTGTTAAGTTTGTTCAGGAAAATTTCCTCAGGCAGTATGTGGAGGGTCCTAATCGAGAAAGGGCAAAACGTGACCTACTCTTGGGAAATAGGGCAGAGAAAGTGACTGAGGTAATGGTGAGGACCACTTTAGGACTAGTTCTGCTTAGGAAAGGGGCAAAACTGGTCCACAGGTGCAAGTTCTAAATTGGGGCAAAGCAGATTTTGATGGAATTAGGCAGGAGCTTGCAAGGGTTGATTGGAGTAGCATGTTTGAGGGAAAAGGGACGTCCAGCAAGCGAGAGGCCTTTTCTTTTTAAATGAGTATGCTGAGATAATATGAGGGGAGCTGAGTTGCTGAATATCCTGAGATAATGTGAGGGGAGCTGAGTTGCTGAATATCCTGAGATAATGTGAGGGGAGTTCAGTTGCTGAGTACATAGAACATACAGTGCAGAAGGAGGCTATTCGGCCCATCAGGTCTGCACCCACCCACTTAAGCTCTCACTTCCACCCTATCCCTGTAACCCAAAAACCCCCTCCTAACCTTTTGGACACTAAGGGCAATCTAACATGGCCAATCCACCTAACCGGCACATCTTTGTACTGTGGGAGGAAACCGGAGCACCTGGAGGAAACCCACGCAAACATGGGGAGACCGTGCAGACTCTGCAGAGAGAGTGCTACCGTGCTACCCAGTAAAGTATCCTGAGATAATGTGAGGGGATCCGAGTTGCTGCATATGGTGAGATACTGTAAGGGGAGCTTGGTTGCTGTATATGCTGAGATAATGTGAGGGGAGCTTGGTTGCTGTATATGCTGAGATAATGTGAGGGGAGCTTGGTTGCTGTATATGCTGAGATAATGTGAGGGGAGCTGAGTTGCTGTTTATGCTGAGATAATGTGAGGGGAGCCGAGTTGCTGTATATGCTGAGATAATGTGAGGGGAGCCGAGTTGCTGTATATGCTGAGATAATGTGAGGGGAGCCTAGTTGCTGTATATGCTGAGATAATGTGAGGGGAGCCGAGTTGCTGTATATGCTGAGATAATGTGAGGGGAGCCAAGTTGCTGTATATGCTGAGATAATGTGAGGGGAGCTGAATTGCTGTATATGCTGAGAAAATGTGAGGGGAGCTGAGTTGCTGTATATGCTGAGATAATGTGAGGGGAGCCGAGTTACTGTATATGATGAGATAATGTGAGGGGAGCCGAGTTGCTGTATATGCTGAGATAATGTGAGGGGAGCCGAGTTGCTGTATATGCTGAGATAATGTGAGGGGAGCCGAGTTGCTGTATATGCTGAGATAATGTGAGGGGAGCTGAGTTGCTGTATATGCTGAGATAATGTGAGGGGAGCCGAGTTGCTGTATATGCTGAGATAATGTGAGGGGAGCCGAGTTGCTGTATATGCTGAGATAATGTGAGGGGAGCTGAGTTGCTGTACATGCTGAGATAATGTGAGGGGAGCCGAGTTGCTGAATATCCTGAGGCATTCTGCTCGCCTTTTCCCCGTACTCACTGATCGCCCCCCTTGCCTTCCTCAACTGTTTCACTGCTTTCCCTGTGGAAAAGCCTCATCCGCCACATAAATTCCATGTCGTGCCAATTCGGAGCATATATGTTCACAAGTACCACTCGCACCCCCTCCAGCTTCCCAGTCACCATTATGTACCGAGCCCCCTTGTCTAACACGATTCTCCCTGCCTCGAATGCCACTCATTTGCTGATCAAGGTCACTAGATCCTGGTCTTTTAGTCCAGTTCTGAGTGGAACACTGGGCTGAGCCACCCCTTCCTCAATCTCGTCTGGTCTGTAACCTTCAGGTGTGTCTCTTGTAGCATTGCCACGTCCGCCTTCAGCCCCCTCAAATGCACAAACACGCGAGCCATCTTGACCGGCCATTCAGCCCTTTCACGTTCCATGTGATCAGCCTGGAGGGGGGGATTACAACCCCCCACCCGCTGACTAGCCGTCATCATTTTTAGGCCAGCCCCGCGCTCACGCCCTCTGCTTCCTCGAGTCCCCACTTGGGCTGTCGCCGTTCCCAACCTGCCATTTGTCCCCTAGCAACAGTTCCTCCCCTGTCAAAAAGCAGCTCTCCCCCCTCCCTCCCCACTAACAACTACACTAAATACCCAATCCCCCAAGTCAAGGTCCAGCTTAACACCTGCCCACCCCCCACTGCGCTTCTGAGAGTTAGCTGACCGATGTTGACTCGATTGCTCCCGCCCCTGGCACCAAGCAGTCTGTCTCCCTATTGTACTCTCCTCTCTCTCTCCCCCCCCCCCCCACCTCACCCTCCCCGCCCCCCCCCCCGACATGGATAAACATTTTTAAAGCATCACATTCGCCAGTAAACAAACAACAGAAAAAGCAGTGAAGAAAGTCACTTTAGAAAAATAGTCACCCAAAAAGCAGAACTAAATTCAAAGCCTATCCCCCCCCAAACAAGGTCTCTGCAAGACAGATCAACCTTTAACCATCCACACAGCCCATTATTTCACATAGAGCTACTTAAATTTATACAATCCAGCACGACAAATCGCTGCCACAGTTTTTCTCCAAGGCTTCAGTGTCTTTTAATTCACCTCCAGCTTCATTCTTTAATAAAGGTCCATACTTCGTCTGGTGTTTCAAAGTAGAAGTCCCGTTCCTCATGTGTGACCCACAGACGGGCTGGGTGCAGCATCCTGAACTTCACCCCCTTCTTAAAGAGGGTAGTTTTTGCCCGATTGAACCCAGCTCGCCTCTTGGCCAAATCCGTTCCCAGGTCCTGATAGATGCACAACTCACAGTTCTCCCACTTGCTGCTCCATTCTTTCTTGGCCCACCGCCAAACGTATTCCTTGCCTACGAAAGGGTGAAAACGTAACACATGGCCCTCAATGGTTAGTTCGCGCTGGGCTCCCTCGCGAGGGCTCTGCGCTCTGTCCAATTCCAGGGCCCAAGGGAACACCCCAGCCACCATCAACTTCTCCAACATGCCCGTCACGTAGGCCCTCGCATCCGATCCCTCGCTGCCTTCAGGGCGGTCAACAATTCTGAATTCTGGCTCCTGGACCTATTCTCCAGGTCCTCCAGCTTCTCCTGCATTCTTTTCTGGCGGTCGTTCATCATCCCCACCTTGCTTTCCAGTACAGTTATATACTCCTTATGGTCGGACAACTTTTGTTCGACCTCCTGGATCGCTCTCCCTTGGGTTTCCTGATTCTGAACCACTTGATCAGTCGAAGCCTTAATCGGGTCCAGCGTGTCCTTCTTCAGCTTTGCGAAGCAATCCTCGAAAAACTTCACCAACTGCTCCGTCGGCCACTGTGCCGTCTCCCCGCGGCCTTTGCTCTCCGCCATGCTGTCCCGTGTTCCCAGCTCTACTCGCGCCTCCCTAAAAGGACTTTGTCGTCTCACACGGCCACTTCTGGTCCAATTCTCCATACACCAATTCTCCTCACTGTCTCACTCTGCACTGATTTATCCCATAAAATCTGAAGAAAAACGGGGTAAAATGGTCCAAAAATCCGTTACAGACGGGAGCTATCAAATGTGCGATGTACTCCTCCATGGCCACCACCAGAAGTCTGCACCGACCCACTTAAGCTCTCACTTCCACCCTATCTCCGTAAATCAATAGCCCTCCTAACCTTTTGGACACTAAGGGCAATTTAGCATGGCCAATCCACCTAACTGCCACATCTTTGTACTGTGGGAGGAAACCGGAGCACTCGGAGGAAACCCACGCACACACGGGGAGGACGTGCAGACTCTGCAGAGAGAGTGCTACCCGGTAAAGTATCCTGAGATAATGTGAAGGGAGCCGAGTTGCTATATAAGAACAAAGAACAAAGAAAATTACAGCACAGGAACAGGCCCTTCGGCCCTCCCAGCCTGCGCAGATCCAGATCCTTTATCTAATCCTGTCTCCTATTTTCCAAGGTCTACTTCCCTCTGTTCCCGCCCATTCATATACTTGTCTAGATGCTTCTTAAATGATGCTATCGTGCCCGCCTCTACCACCTCAGCTGGTAAAGCGTTCCAGGCACCCACCACCCTCTGCGTAAAAAACTTTCCACGCTTTCCCCCTCCTTAAGCTTTCCCCCTCTCACCTTGAAATCGTGACCCCTTGTAACTGACACCCCCACTCTTGGGAAAAGCTTGTTGCTATCCACCCTGTCCATACCTCTCATAATTTTGTAGACCTCAATCAGGTCCCCCCTCAACCTCCGTCTTTCCAACGAAAACAATACTAATCTACTCAACCTTTCTTCATAGCTAGCACCCTCCATACCAGACAACATCCTGGTGAACCTCCTCTGCACCCTCTCCAAGGCATCCACATCCTTCTGGTAATGTGGCGACCAGAACTGCACGCAGTATTCCAAATGTGGCCGAACCAAAGTCCTATACAACTGTAACATGACCTGCCAACTCATGTACTCAATACCCCGTCTGATGAAGGCAAGCATGCTGTATGCCTTCTTGACCACTCTATCAACCTGCGTTGCCACCTTCAGGGTACAATGGACCTGAACTCCCAGACCTCTCTGCACATCAATTTTCCCCAAGACCCTTCCATTGACCATATAGTCCGCTCTTGAATTTGATCTTCCAAAATGCATCACCTCGCATTTGCCTGGATTGAACTCCATCTGCTATTTCTCTGTCCAACTCTCCAATCTATCTATATTTTGTTGAATTCTCTGACAGTCCTCCTCGCTATCTGCAACTCCACCAATCTTAGTATCATCTGCAAACTTGCTAATCAGATCACCTATACCTTCTTCCAGGTCATTTATGTAGATCACAAACAACAGTGGTCCGAGCACGGATCCCTGTGGAACACCACTAGTCACCCTTCTCCATTTTGAGACACTCCCTTCCACCACTACTCTCTGTCTCCCGTTGCCCAGCCAGTTCTTTATCCATCTAGCTAGTACACCCTGAACCCCATACGACTTCACTTTTTCCATCAACCTGCCATGGGAAACTTTATCAAACGCCTTACTAAAGTCCATGTATATGACATCTACAGCCCTTCCCTCATCAATTAACTTTGTCACTTCCTCAAAGAATTCTATTAGGTTGTTAAGACATGACCTTCCCTGCACAAAACCATGCTGCCTATCACTGATAAGTCTATTTTCTTCCAGATGTGAATAGATCCTATCCCTCAGTATCTTCTCCAACAGTTTGCCTACCACTGATGTCAAGCTCACAGGTCTATAATTCCCTGGATTATCCCTGCTACCCTTCTTAAACAAAGGGACAACATTAGCAATTCTCCAGTCCTCCGGGACCGCACCCGTGCTCAAGGATGCTGCAAAGATATCTGTTAAGGCCCCAGCTATTTCGACCCTCGCTTCCCTCAGTAACCTAGGATAGATCCCATCCAGTCCTGGGGACTTGTCCACCTTAATGTCTTTTAGAATACCCAAAACTTCCCCCTTCCATATGACAACTTGACCGAGAGTATTTAAACATCCATCCCTAGCCTCAACATCCGTCTTGCCCCCTCCTTTATGAATACCGATGCAAAGTACTCATTAAGAATCTCACCCATTTCCTCTGAGTCCATGCATAAATTCCCTCTTTTGTCTTTGAGTGGGCCAATCCTTTCTCTAGTTACCCTCTTGCTCCTTACATATGAATAAAATGCTTTGGGATTTTCCTTAACCCTGTTAACCAAAGATATTTCATGACCCCTTTTAGCCCTCTTTATTGCGCGTTTGAGATTCGTCCTACTTTTCCAATATACCTCCAAAGCTTCATCAGTTTTGAGTTGCCTCGATCCTATGTATGCTTCCATATTCAGCTTAGCTAGTCTCACAATTTCACCCGTCATCCATGATTCCCTAATCTTGCCATTTCTATCTTTCATTTTCACAGGGACATGTCTGTCCTGCTAATCAACCTTTCCTTAAAAGACTTCCACATTTCAAATGTGGATTTACCCTTAAACAGCTGCTCCCAATCCACATTCCCTAGCTCCTGCTGAATTTTGTTATACTCTGCCTTTCCCCAATTTAGTACTCTTCCTTTCGGACCCCTCCTATCCTTGTCCATGAGTATTCTAAAACTTACGGAATTGTGATCGCTATTCCCAAAGTAATCACCGACTGAAACATCAACCACCTGGCCGGGATCATTCCCCAATACCAGGTCCAGTATGGCCCCTTCCCGAGTTGGACTATTTACATACTGCTCTAAAAAAACTCTCCTGGATGCTCCTTACAAACTCTGCTCCATCTACGCCTCCAACACTACACGAATCCCATTTAATGTTGGGGAAGTTAAAATCTCCCATTACAACCACCCTATTGCCGACTACATTTTTCTATAATCTGTCTGCATATTTGTACCTCTACTTCATGCTCGCTTTTGGGAGGCCTGTAGTAAAGTTCCAACAATGTTACTGCACCCTTCCTATTTCTCAGCTCCACCCATATTGCCTCAGTGCTCGAATCCTCCATCGTGCCCTCCTTAATCACAGCTGTGATATCACCTCTGATGAGTAATGCAACTCCTCCACCCATTCTACCTCCCTCTCTATCCCTCCTGAAGCATCTATACTCTGGGATATTCAGTTGCCAGTCCTGCCCTTCCCTCAACCAAGTCTCAGTAATACCAATAGCATCATATTCCCAGGTACTGTTCATCTGCCTTACCTGCTACACTTCTCGCATTAAAACAAATGCACCTCAGACCATGTTTGCGTTCATCATTTCTTCCCTGTCTACTCTTCCCCTTAGTCACATTGAGTTTATTGTCTCGTACCTTCCTGCCTATAGTTGCTGCTTCTTTACTGACCTCTAACTTCCTAATCTGGTTCCCATCCCCCTGCCACATTAGTTTAAAACCTCCCCAACAGTGTTAGCAAAAGCACCCCCTAGGACATTGGTCCCAGTCCTGCCCAGGTGTAGACCATCCAATTTGTAATGGTCCCACCTCCCCAGAACCGGTTCCAATGTCCCTAAAATCTGAACCCCTCCTTCCTGCACCATCTCTCAAGCCATGTATTCATTCTGACTATTCTTGAATTTCTACTCTGACTGTCCCGTGGCACTGGTAGCAATCCTGAGATTACTACCTTTGAGGTCCTATTTTTTAACTTATCTCCTCACTCCCTAAATTCTGATTGTAGGACCTCATCCCTTTTTCTACCTATATCGTTGGTGCCTATATGTACCACGACAACTGGCTGTTCACCCTCCCCCTTCAGTATGTCTTGCAGCCGATCGGAGACATCCCTGACCCGAGCACCCGGTAGGCAACATACCATTCGGGAGTCTCGTTTTCGACCACAGAAACGCCTGTCCACTCCCCTTACAATTGAATCCCCTATGACTATAGCCCTGCCAGTCTTTTTCCCGCCCTTCTGTGCAGCAGAGCTAGCCACGGTGCCATGAGCCTGGCTACTACTGCCTTCCCCTGGTGAGTCATCTCCCCCAACAGTATCCAAAACGGTATACCTGTTTCGGAGGGAGATGACCGCAGGGTACACCTGCACTGCCTTCCTGCTCTTTCTCTGCCTTTTGGTCACCCATTCCCTGTCTCCGTCACCAATCCTAATCTGCGGTGTGATCAACTCACTGAACGTGCTATCCACGACTTCCTCAGCATCGCGGATCCTCCAAAGTGAGTCCATCCGCAGCTCCAGAGCCGTCATGCGGTCTAACAGGAGCTGCAGCTGGACACACTTCCCGCACATGAAGAAGTCAGCGGCATCGACGGCGTCCCTGAACTCCCACATTGCGCACGAAGAGCATAACACGGGTCTGGGATCTCCTGCCATTTTTACCCTATACCTTAACAGATTACAAATATAGTATCAAATAATTAATAAGTGAAATGAATAAAGATTTTACTTACCAATCACAATACTCACCAACACACGAAGAGTTAAATTTCTCCTAGCAACTACTAATTGGAGCACTTTCCTTGCCAGCCAATCAGGTCACTGCTTTGCTGTGATGTTACCCTTCAATGTAAGTTTTTAAAGAGATAAACTTACCTTCCCGACAACCACGGTTGTTTTTTTTTTTGGTTAGAGGAGGGGATAGGGAGGGAAACACTGAGGAAGTGTTTCAGGTTTAATTGTCACTTGACAACAGCCCCTTCACAAACCACCTTCAAATTAGGCTGACCGCACTGCACGTATGCAAATCTCCCCGGAACAGCCAATCAGTAGCTCCGCTCTGCTGCCCTCTCCTGGATGCTTGCTTGCACTCAAACTCCTCGGGTCTCTTTCGCAGGTGCACCTTCAAATTAGGCTGACTGCACTGCACGTATGCAAATCTCCCAGGAACAGCCAACCAGTAGCTCCGCTCTGCTGCCCTCTGCTGGATGCTTGCTTGCATTCGAACTCCTCGGGTCTCTTTCGCAGGTGCACCTTCAAATTAGGCTGACCGCACTGCACGTATACAAATCTCCCCGGAACAGCCAATCAGTAGCTCCGCTCTGCTGCCCTCTGCTGGATGCTTGCTTGCACTCGAACTCCTCGGGTCTCTTTCGCAGATGCACCTTCAAATTAGGCTGACCGCACTGCAAGTATGCAAATTTTCCCGGAGCAGCCGGGGAGATAATGTGAGGGGAGCCGAGTTGCTATATATGCTGAGATAATGTGAGGGGCGCCAAGTTGCTGTTTATGCTGAGATAATGTGAGGGGAGCTGAGCTGCTGTATATGCTGAGATAATGTGAGGGGAGCTCGGTTGCTGTATATGCTGAGATAATGTGAGGGGAGCCGAGTTGCTGTATATGCTGAGATAATGTGAGGGGAGCTGAGCTGCTGTATATGCTGAGATAATGTGAGGGGAGCTCGGTTGCTGTATATGCTGAGATACTCTGAGGGGAGCCGTGTTGCTGTATATGCTGAGACTATGAGAGGGGAGCTGAGTTGCTGTATATGCTGAGATAATCTGAGGGGAGCCGAGTTGCTGTATATGCTGAGATAATCTGAGGGGAGCCGAGTTGCTGTATATGCTGAGATAATGTGAGGGGAGCCGAGTTGCTGTATATGCTGAGATAATCGGAGGGGAGCCGTATATGCTGAGATAATGTGAGGGGAGCCAGGTTGCTGTATATGCTGAGATAATGTGAGGGGAGCCGAGTTGCTGTATATGCTGAGATAATGTGAGGGGAGCCGAGTTGCTGTATATGCTGAGATAATGTGAGGGGAGCCGAGTTGCTGTATATGCTGAGATAATGTGAGGGGAGCTGAGTTGCTGTATATGCTGAGATAATGTGAGGGGAGCCGAGTTGCTGTATATGCTGAGATAATGTGAGGGGAGCCGAGTTGCTGTATATGCTGAGATAATGTGAGGGGAGCCGAGTTGCTGTATATGCTGAGATAATGTGAGGGGAGCCGAGTTGCTGTATATGCTGAGATAATGTGAGGGGAGCCGAGTTGCTGTATATGCTGAGATAATGTGAGGGGAGCCGAGTTGCTGTATATGCTGAGATAATGTGAGGGGAGCCGAGTTGCTGTATATGCTGAGATAATGTGAGGGGAGCTCGGTTGCTGTATATGCTGAGATAATGTGAGGGGAGCTGAGTTGCTGTATATGCTGAGATAATGTGAGGGGAGCCGAGTTGCTGTATATGCTGAGATAATGTGAGGGGAGCCGAGTTGCTGTATATGCTGAGATAATGTGAGGGGAGCTCGGTTGCTGTATATGCTGAGATAATGTGAGGGGAGCCGAGTTGCTGTATATGCTGAGATAATGTGAGGGGAGCCGAGTTGCTGTATATGCTGAGATAATGTGAGGGGAGCCGAGTTGCTGTATATGCTGAGATAATGTGAGGGGAGCCGAGTTGCTGTATATGCTGAGATAATGTGAGGGGAGCCTAGTTGCTGTATATGCTGAGATAATGTGAGGGGAGCTGAGTTGCTGTATATGCTGAGATAATGTGAGGGGAGCTGAGTTGCTGTATATGCTGAGATAATGTGAGGGGAGCCGAGTTGCTGTATATGCTGAGATAATGTGAGGGGAGCCGAGTTGCTGTATATGCTGAGATAATGTGAGGGGAGCCGAGTTGCTGTATATGCTGAGATAATGTGAGGGGAGCCGAGTTGCTGTATATGCTGAGATAATGTGAGGGGAGCCGAGTTGCTGTATATGCTGAGATAATGTGAGGGGAGCCGAGTTGCTGTATATGCTGAGATAATGTGAGGGGAGCCGAGTTGCTGTATATGCTGAGATAATGTGAGGGGAGCTGAGTTGCTGTATATGCTGAGATAATGTGAGGGGAGCCGAGTTGCTGTATATGCTGAGATAATGTGAGGGGAGCTGAGCTGCTGTATATGCTGAGATAATGTGAGGGGAGCCGAGTTGCTGTATATGCTGAGATAATGTGAGGGGAGCTGAGTTGATGTATATGCTGAGATAATATGAGGGGAGCTCGGTTGCTGTATATGTTGAGATAATATGAGGGGAGCTCGGTTGCTGTATATTGATGAGATAATGTGAGGGGAGCTTGGTTGCTGTATATGCTGAGATAATGTGAGGGGAGCAGAGTTCCTGTATATGCTGAGATAATGTGAGGGGAGCAGAGTTGCTGTATATGCTGAGATAATGTGAAGGGAGCTGAGTTGCTGTATATGCTGAGATAATGTGAGGGGAGCTGAGTTGCTGTATATGCTGAGATAATGTGAGGGGAGCTGAGTTGCTGTATATGCTGAGATAATGTGAGGGGAGCCGAGTTGCTGTATATGCTGAGATAATGTGAGGGGAGCCGAGTTGCTGTATATGCTGAGATAATGTGAGGGGAGCCGAGTTGCTGTATATGCTGAGATAATGTGAGGGGAGCCGAGTTGCTGTATATGCTGAGATAATGTGAGGGGAGCTGAGTTGCTGTATATGCTGAGATAATGTGAGGGGAGCCGAGTTGCTGTATATGCTGAGATAATGTGAGGGGAGCCGAGTTGCTGTATATGCTGAGATAATGTGAGGGGAGCCGAGTTGCTGTATATGCTGAGATAATGTGAGGGGAGCCGAGTTGCTGTATATGCTGAGATAATGTGAGGGGAGCCGAGTTGCTGTATATGCTGAGATAATGTGAGGGGAGCCGAGTTGCTGTATATGCTGTGATAATGTGAGGGGAGCCGAGTTGCTGTATATGCTGAGATAATGTGAGGGGAGCCGAGTTGCTGTATATGCTGAGATAATGTGAGGGGAGCTGAGTTGCTGTATATGCTGAGATAATGTGAGGAGAGCTGAGTTGCTGTATATGCTGAGATAATGTGAGGGGAGCCGAGTTGCTGTATATGCTGAGATAATGTGAGGGGAGCTGGTTGCTGTATATGCTGAGATAATGTGAGGGGAGCCTAGTTGCTGTAGATGCTGAGATAATGTGAGGGGAGCCGAGTTGCTGTATATGCTGAGATAATGTGAGGGGAGCTGAGTTGCTGTATATGCTGAGATAATGTGAGGGGAGCCGAGTTGCTGTATATGCTGAGATAATGTGAGGGGAGCCGAGTTGCTGTATATGCTGAGATAATGTGAGGGGAGCTTGGTTGCTGTATATGCTGAGATAATGTGAGGGGAGCTGAGTTGCTGTTTATGCTGAGATAATGTGAGGGGAGCCGAGTTGCTGTATATGCTGAGATAATGTGAGGGGAGCCGAGTTGCTGTATATGCTGAGATAATGTGAGGGGAGCCGAGTTGCTGTATATGCTGAGATAATGTGAGGGGAGCCGAGTTGCTGTATATGCTGAGATAATGTGAGGGGAGCCGAGTTGCTGTATATGCTGAGATAATGTGAGGGGAGCCGAGTTGCTGTATATGCTGAGATAATGTGAGGGGAGCTCGGTTGCTGTATATGCTGAGATAATGTGAGGGGAGCTGAGTTGCTGTATATGCTGAGATAATGTGAGGGGAGCTGAGTTGCTGTATATGCTGAGATAATGTGAGGGAGCTGAGTTGCTGTATATGCTGAGATAATGTGAGGGGAGCCGAGTTGCTGTATATGCTGAGATAATGTGAGGGGAGCCGAGTTGCTGTATATGCTGAGATAATGTGAGGGGAGCCGAGTTGCTGTATATGCTGAGATAATGTGAGGGGAGCCGAGTTGCTGTATATGCTGAGATAATGTTAGGGGAGCCGAGTTCCTGTATATGCTGAGATAATGTGAGGGGAGCCTAGTTGCTGTATATGCTGAGATAATGTGAGGGGAGCTGAGTTGCTGTATATGCTGAGATAATGTGAGGGGAGCCGAGTTGCTGTATATGCTGAGATAATGTGAGGGGAGCCGAGTTGCTGTATATGCTGAGATAATGTGAGGGGAGCCGAGTTGCCTGTATATGCTGAGATAATGTGAGGGGAGCCGAGTTGCTGTATATGCTGAGATAATGTGAGGGGAGCTGAGTTGCTGTATATGCTGAGATAATGTGAGGGGAGCCGAGCTGCTGTATATGCTGAGATAATGTGAGGGGAGCCGAGTTGCTGTATATGCTGAGATAATGTGAGGGGAGCTGAGTTGCTGTATATGCTGAGATAATATGAGGGGAGCTCGAGTTGCTGTATATGCTGAGATAATATGAGGGGAGCTCGGTTGCTGTATATGATGAGATAATGTGAGGGGAGCTCGGTTGCTGTATATGCTGAGATAATGTGAGGGGAGCCGAGTTGCTGTATATGCTGAGATAATGTGAGGGGAGCCGAGTTGCTGTATATGCTGAGATAATGTGAGGGAGCTGAGTTGCTGTACATGCTGAGATAATGTGAGGGGAGCTGAGTTGCTGTATATGCTGAGATAATGTGAGGAGAGCTGAGTTGCTGTATATGCTGAGATAATGTGAGGGGAGCCGAGTTGCTGTATATGCTGAGATAATGTGAGGGGAGCTCGGTTGCTGTATATGCTGAGATAATGTGAGGGGAGCCTAGTTGCTGTATATGCTGAGATAATGTGAGGGGAGCCGAGTTGCTGTATATGCTGAGATAATGTGAGGGGAGCCGAGTTGCTGTATATGCTGAGATAATGTGAGGGGAGCCGAGTTGCTGTATATGCTGAGATAATGTGAGGGGAGCCGAGTTGCTGTATATGCTGAGATAATGTGAGGGGAGCCGAGTTGCTGTATATGCTGAGATAATGTGAGGGGAGCCGAGTTGCTGTATATGCTGAGATAAAGTGAGGGGAGCTGAGTTGCTGTATATGCTGAGATAATGTGAGGGGAGCCGAGCTGCTGTATATGCTGAGATAATGTGAGGGGAGCCGAGTTGCTGTATATGCTGAGATAATGTGAGGGGAGCCGAGTTGCTGTATATGCTGAGATAATGTGAGGGGAGCCGAGTTGCTGTATATGCTGAGATAATCGGAGGGGAGCCGTATATGCTGAGATAATGTGAGGGGAGCCGAGTTGCTGTATATGCTGAGATAATGAGGGGAGCTGAGTTGCTGTATATGCTGAGATAATATGAGGGGAGCTGAGTTGCTGTATATGCTGAGATAATGAGGGGAGCTGAGTTGCTGTATATGCTGTGATAATGTGAGGGGAGCCGAGTTGCTGTATATGCTGAGATAATGTGAGGGGAGCTGAGTTGCTGTATATGCTGAGATAATGTGAGAGGAGCTGAGTTGCTGTATATGCTGAGATAATGTGAGGGGAGCCGAGTTGCTGTATATGCTGAGATAATGTGAGGGGAGCCGAGTTGCTGTATATGCTGAGATAATGTGAGGGGTGCCGAGTTCCTGTATATGCTGAGATAATGTGAGGGGAGCCGAGTTGCTGTATATGCTGAGATAATGTGAGGGGAGCCGAGTTCCTGTATATGCTGAGATAATGTGAGGGGAGCCTAGTTGCTGTATATGCTGAGATAAAGTGAGGGGAGCTGAGTTGCTGTATATGCTGAGATAATGTGAGGGGAGCCGAGTTCCTGTATATGCTGAGATAATGTGAGGGGAGCCGAGTTGCTGTATATGCTGAGATAAAGTGAGGGGAGCTGAGTTGCTGTATATGCTGAGATAATGTGAGGGGAGCCGAGCTGCTGTATGTGCTGAGATAATGTGAGGGGAGCCGAGTTGCTGTTTATGCTGAGATAATGTGAGGGGAGTCGAGCTGCTGTATATGCTAAGATAATGTGAGGGGAGCCGAGTTGCTGTATATGCTGAGATAATGTGAGGGGAGCTGAGTTGATGTATATGCTGAGATAATATGAGGGGAGCTCGAGTTGCTGTATATGTTGAGATAATATGAGTGGAGCTCGGTTGCTGTATTTGATGAGATAATGTGAGGGGAGCTTGGTTGCTGTATATGCTGAGATAATGTGAGGGGAGCAGAGTTCCTGTATATGCTGAGATAATGTGAGGGGAGCAGAGTTGCTGTATATGCTGAGATAATGTGAGGGGAGCTGAGTTGCTGTACATGCTGAGATAAAGTGAGGGGAACTGAGTTGCTGTATATGCTGAGATAATGTGAGGAGAGCTCAGTTGCTGTATATGCTGATATAATGTGAGGGGAGCCGAGTTCCTGTATATGCTGAGATAATGTGAGGGGACCTCGGTTGCTGTATATGCTGAGATAATGTGAGGGGAGCCTAGTTGCTGTAGATACTGAGATAATGTGAGGGGAGCCGAGTTGCTGTATATGCTGAGATAATGTGAGGGGAGCCGAGTTGCTGTATATGCTGAGATAACGTAAGGGGAGCTTGGTTGCTGTATATGCTGAGATAATGTGAGGGGAGCCGAGTTGCTGTATATGCTGAGATAATGTGAGGGGAGCCGAGTTGCTGTATATGCTGAGATAATGTGAGGGGAGCCGAGTTGCTGTATATGCTGAGATAATGTGAGGGGAGCCGAGTTGCTGTATATGCTGAGATAATGTGAGGGGAGCCGAGTTGCTGTATATGCTGAGATAATGTGAGGGGAGCCGAGTTGCTGTATATGCTGAGATAATGTGAGGGGAGCCGAGTTGCTGTATATGCTGAGATAATGTGAGGGGAGCTGAGTTGCTGTATATGCTGAGATAATGTGAGGGGAGCTGAGTTGCTGTATATGCTGAGATAATGTGAGGGGAGCCGAGTTGCTGTATATGCTGAGATAATGTGAGGGGAGCTGAGTTGCTGTATATGCTGAGATAATGTGAGGGGAGCCGAGTTGCTGTATATGCTGAGATAATGTGGG
>NC_052154.1:93746686-93791427 GCF_902713615.1 Scyliorhinus canicula | reverse complement strand
CCACAAAAACCACAATGTCCGGGGCCACCAAGGGGCAGGAACCATCGTGAGCTAATTAAGGGATAGTGCTGGTGGCCGGACATATTCCAAGGCGTGCAACATTATGTTGATGGACAAATATGCCCACAAGGCAGAACTGAGGCACACCTGCCCCATAGAAGGCCCTTGGACTAATTTGCAAATTGACCAGATCGCTACCCTACCAGGACTTGGTCATCATGGACATTTTTAGTAAGTGGGTAGAAGCTTTTCCACTCAGACCATTATGGCCAAAGTCACAGCAGATATCCTAGTGCAGCAAATCCTCACTCGGTGGGGTCTCCTTTGAAGTTTGGATTTGGGCCAAGGCATGCACTTCACCGCCCAGGTGATGCAACCAGGATGGACCACACCTTCAAAGAAATGATTCTTAAGACCGTCCAGCGGAATAATCAGACCTGGAACAAAGTCCTGCCCTTTGTCCTCATGATAGTATGGAACTCAGGTTCCATCTCCACTGGCTTCACCCCCATGTGTTCAGGAGAACCGGGGCTGGATTTATCACAGCCCTTAGCCATGAGACCGCAGTAAAAATACAGCTGGAAACATCTGCACAACTGGCAGCAACTGTTAAAATAGTGAAAAGAAAGAAGCAGAATAAGGTAGACTTTGATGGCAAGATGAACCCCATTGAATATGAGGTTGGGCAGAAGATAATGTTCCATGTCTTCCAGTCCGGCACATTCCTATCCCCTAAGTATGCAGGACCCTGCACATTGATACACAGGCCAGCCCCTCCGTTTACCGGTTACTGGCGGATCCCGGGAAGGCCGGATGGTATCCAAAACAACTATCACCGATACTTTGAGGAAATTGAGACAGCGGCATCTGGTCATACCCTCACAAATCCAGCCGGGAGCGAATGGAGGAGCAGGTTCCAGGAAGACAGAGCCCACACATTTAAGTCACCACCCCAGAGCACATGCAGGGAGGGACTCTGTGAATAGTTTGAATTTATAACTTTAGGCCCTCCAACAAAACCTTGCACCCTTCCCCATTTCCTTCTCCATGAGTTTCATGGACGATAGTCTCCACTGATCTCAAGACACAAAGCTTGAACGATCCACTCAACTCCTGGAGACACCAGGTCAAATAGTTGGTGTCCATCATCACCATCTATATATGCCTTGACGGCCTCCGGAGGTTGGTGGAACTTCGCCCGCTGTCTCTTCTCATCTCGTTATCTGACACCAAATCCATTACATGCATTCATATGTGATGTCTCATTGTTGACTTGGCTCTGGCTGTGTGACTGCACCTTCTCATCTTGTTATTCTCATGGCTTCTACCTGTGACTCTGCATCTTCTCATCTTGTTATTCTCATGGCTTCTACCTGTGACTCTGCATCTTCTCATCTTGTTATTTTTATGGGCCAGGGATTTAGAAAACCCCGAAATATAGGGCAGCACGGTGATGCAGTGGGTTCGCCCTGTTACCTCACGGCGCCGAGGTCCCAGGTTCGATCCCAGTTCTGGGTCACTGTTCATGTGGAGTTTGCACATTCTCCCCGTGTTTGCGTGGGTTTCGCCCCCACAACCCAAAAGATGTGCAGGCTAGGTGGATTGGCCACGCTAAAATTGCCCCTTAATGGAAAAAGTGAATTGGGTACTCTAAATTTTAAAAAATAGGAAACACCAAAGTATATTCTGGAGTTCACCTGACCTACAACTGTTTATTGATTTTGGTTACAATGAGCCTGCCTTTCAGGTGTTATTCAGCAGAGTTCTTGGGCACTTTCAATCAAAAAATACAAACTTTATTCCAACAATTTAGTTAACATTTGTATGAACACACACAGCAAGACTTTTTATCAACTAACAACACAGAAACATTTCTGAAAGGGACACTTCCATGACCCCTTCCCTCAAGAAAAAAATAAACCATCAACTTCAAAGATGGTTTCATTTTTCACCTTTCCACTTTCCCATTAATAACAAAAGACAATAAACATTAATTTTTAAACAAAAACAAAACAGGCAAACATTGATTTTTTTAAAATTGTTTTTATTCAAATTTTTGTCAAAAACATAATTTTTGCATAACCGTACGCAACAATTAACAGAACAAAATAAATGTTAACTGTATATACAAAGAAAAGAACAACATAACGTAACGATTCCACCCTTCCGCTCTCCTTGAAAGTCAAGGAACGGCTGCCACCTCCGAGAGAACCATGGACCCTCTCAAGGCAAACTTTATTTTCTCGAGACTGAGAAACCCAACCATGTCAGTAATCCAGGTTTCTACACTCAGGGGCTTCGAGTCCCTCCACATTAAAAGGATCCATCTCCGGGCTACCAGGGAGGCAAAGGCCAACACGTCGGCCTTTCTCGCTTCCTGAACTCCAGGAAGATCGCTATCTCTGGACCACCACCCGCATGTCAAAGATCTTGGACATTGCCTTAGCAAAACCCTGCCAGAATCCCTTAAGAGCCTGGCATGCTCAAAACATATGGACATGATTGGCAGGGCTTCCTGCACACCTCACACATTTATCCTCAACTCCAAAGAGCTTGCTCATCCTGGTTGCCATCATATGCGCCCGGTGGATCACCTTAAACTGGGTTAAGCTAAGCCTGGCACATGATGAAGAGGAATTAACCCTATTTAGGGCATCCGCCCACAGGCCCGCATCCAGCTCCCCACCTAGCTCCTCCTCCCATTTGCCTTAAGCTCCTCTACTGGGGCTTCCTCCACCTCCTGTAGTTCCCGATCGATGTCCGAAACCTTCCCCTCCCCTACCAAGGGGCATGAGACCACCCTATCCTGTATCCTGCGTGGGGGTAGCAACGGAAATTATACCACAGGTTTTTTGAGAAAGGCACCTGAAGATATCGGAAAGCGTTTCCAGGGGGCAAACTGAATTTCTCCTCCAGCGTTTTCAGGCTGGGAAAGGTCCCGTCGATGAACAGGTCCCCCATCCTTTTGGCCTGCCAGCTTTGAAACCTTCCGTCTATCCTGCCCGAGACAAATCTGTGATTATTACGTATCGGGGTCCAGACTGAGGTTCCCCCCACCCCCCTGTACCTTCTCCACTGACCCCAGATCTTTAATGCCGCCACCACCACCGGACTGGAGGAGTAGCGGGCCGGCGAGAACGGCAGAGGTGCCGTTACAAGTGCCCCTGGGCTGGTACCTTTGCATGAGGCCACCTCTAACCGCTCCCACTTCGACCCCTCCCCCCGATACCCATTTCCTAATCATGGCTATGTTAGCCGCCCGATAGTAGCTGCAAAAGTTCGGCAGCGCCAGCCCCCCCCCCCCCCCCCCCCCCCCCCCCCCCCCCCCCCCCACCGACTGCGCTCCAGATACAGTCTCATTACTCGCGGGGTCTTATTTGCCCATATGAATCCCGAGATTATCTTGTTCACCCGCTTAAATAAGGACTTGGGGATGAAGATGGGAAGGCACTGGAAGACGAACAGGAATATGGGGAGGACCATCATCTTAACGGTCTGCACCCTCCCCGCTAGAGATAGCGGGAGCATGTCCCACCTATTGAAGTTCCCCTCCATCTGCTCTACCAGCCGAGATAGGTTAAGCTTGTGGAGGGCATTCCACTTTCGAGCCACCTGTATCCCAGGTACCTAAAGCTCTTAGAACATAGAACATAGAACATAGAACGATACAGCGCAGTACAGGCCCTTCGGCCCTCGATGTTGCACCGACATGGAAAAAAAAAAACTAAAGGCCATCTAACCTACACTATGCCCTTATCATCCATATGCTTATCCAATAAATTTTTAAATGCCCTTCTCAACCAATTTCAGCGGAAGCTCTCTCAGTCTCTTTTCCTGCCCCTTAACTTGGATCACGAACATCTCGCTTTTCTTCTCCTTTAGTTTGTCCCCCAAGAAATTGCCAAAGTCCCTCAGAATCTGCATGACCTCCCACCATCCCCTCTAGTGGGTCCGAAATATACAGAAGCAGATCATCCGCATAAAGCGAGACCCGATGCTCCTTCCCCCCTCCAGTTCTTGGAATTCCGCAGCTGCCAGTGGCTCTATCGCAAGGGCAAATAATAATGGGGAGAGGGGGCACCCCTGCCTCATCCCCCGGTGGAGCCTAAAGTATTCTGACCTCACCCTGTTCGTGCACACACTTGCCACTTGAGCCTGGTAGAGTAGCTGGACCCAACCTATGAACCCCTCATCTGAACCTGAATCCAAACCTTCTTAGCGCTTCCCACAGGTACTCCCATTCCACCCGGTCAAAGGCTTTCTCCACGTCCATTGCCGCCAGCACTTCTGCCTCCCCTCCCTCTGAGGGCATCATGTTGATGTTTAGGAGCCTCCGTACATTGGGGTTCAATTGCCTGCCCTTGCCGAACCCTATCATCCGTGCCACAGTCCTCAATTCTAGCAGCCAAGATTTTGGCCAGCAGTTTGGCGTCCACGTTCAGGAGCGATATCGGTCTATAAGATCCACACTGCAGCAGATCTTTCTCTCGTTTCAGGATGAGTGAAATTGAAGCCTGTGACATTGTTGGGGAGAGGGTCCCTCCCTCTTTGGCCTCATTAAAGGTCCTTAGTCGGAGTGGGCACAACAGTTCCGTAAATTGGGGCTTCCGGTTGAGGCTATGCGGAGCTAAGCCGCACGTTCGGCAGCTCCCGCTAGAAATGGACCTTTGGGCTCTTTTTAGGGCCCCCAGCGGTGCTTGATCGACGATTCCCAACGTGGGAAGGGGTCTGCAGTCGATCCCCAGGGTTCTATGGTCCGGATCAGGAGTGGGGCGAGCAGAAAAGCGGTGGCAGCGCCTCTGGAAAAGCGAGGGAAGGAAAACCAAATGGCGGCCGGCGGAGCCCTCGAGGAGTGGAGGCAGTGGGCGCAGGAGCAGCAGGAGACTCTTTGGCGCTGCTTTCAGGAGCTTAAGGTGGAGCTGCTGGAGTCGCTGAAGGCTACCACCGGTAAGCTGCTGGAGACTCAGACAGCCCAGGGGGTGGCAATCCGGGAGCTGCAGCAGCAGGCCTCCGAAAGGGAGGATGAGGCCGCGCCCTCACGGGGAAGGTGGAGATGTACGAGGCGCTCCATAAAACGTGGCAGGAGCGGTTCGAGGAGATGGAGAACCGGTCGAGGCGAAAAAATATACGGATCCTGGGCCTCACGGAGGGGCTGGAGGGGTCGGACCTGGCAGCCTATGTGGTCGTTTTGTTGAACTCTCTGATGGGAGCTGGGTCCTTCCAGGGGCCCTTGAAGCTGGAGGGGGCCCACAGAATACTGGCCAGGAGGCCCAAGCCGAATGAGCCGCCGCGGGCCGTGCTGGTGCGGTTCCACCGGTTTGTTGACCGTGACTGCGTGCTTCGGTGGGCCAAGAGGGAGCGGAGCAGCAAGTGGGAGAACACGGTGGTGCGGATCTACCAGGACTGGAGTGCGGAGGTGGCTAAGCGGAGGGCCGGGTACAACCGGATGAAGGCGGTGCTCCACAGACGGAGTGTGAAGTTTGGCATGTTGCAGCCGGCGCGTCTGTGGGTCACCTACAAGGACCGTCACCATTATTTTGAGTCCCCGGAGGAGGCGTGGTCCATTGTGCAGGCCGTGAAATTAGACTCAAACTGAGGGTCAGGGATGGGGGTTTTGTATGTAAATGTAACTGTGTCTATTTTTTTGGAGGGGGGTTCTCTGTTTCATGCTGGATGTGTGTTGGCTTCAGGGTGGGTGGGGCGATGTCTTTTTGTATGGGTCTGGTGGGCGGGTTCGGGCAGGGAGGTAAACTGGGAGTGCGGGGAGCTGGTGGTGGGGACCGGCAATGGGAGCTGCCCTAGAGGAGGCGGGGTTGGGCAGGGCAAAAGCGCGGGCTTTCCTCTTGTTTCCCGCGCTGCGGGGTGATGGGGGCGGGGTCGGGGCTGAGAAGCGCGGGCCTTTGCTTGTTTTTATTTTCCCGCGCATGAGCGGGTTGGGGGGGGGGGGAGGAGGGCCTGCTGATGGGCACGGAGGAGGAGGAGTAGCCCCACGTGGGGAGGGGTCGGAGGTGTGGCGGGAGTCACCGGGGTCAGCAGAAGTTAGCTGGCTCACGGGAGTGCTATGGAGGGGGGGGGGGGCGCGGCTAGGAGGGGTCCTAGCCTCGGGGGGGGGGGGGGGGGGGGGGGGGGGTACCGGGTTGCTGCTGAAATGGCCAGGAAGGAGCTGGAGTCTGCAGGGAGTGCTGGGGGGGGGGGGGCGAGTTGCCGCCGTGGGGAACAGGCCGAGCGGGGAGCGCTGGCCAGTGGCAGGCAGGGCGGTTTTGTATGTAAATGTAACTGTGTCTATTTTTTTGGAGGGGGGATTCTCTGTTTCATGCTGAATGTGTGTTGGATTCAGGGTGGGTGAGGCGATGTCGGCAGGGGAGGGGGGCAGGGAGCCCTCTGATCCGGCTGATAACTTGGAATGTGAGGGGGCTGAACGGGCCGGTCAAGTGGGCCCGGGTGTTTACGCACTTGAAGGGGCTGAAGGCAGATGTGGCCATGCTCCAGGAGACGCACCTGAAGGTGGCGGACCAGGTTCGACTGAGGAAGGGATGGGTAAATGTGGTGGCTGACAGTGGCGGGAGGTATGTGATGGTGAGTGGTAAGCTGCAGGAGGAGCGGGTGGTGCTGGTGAATGTCTATGCCCCGAACTGGGACGATGCGGGGTTTATGCGGCGCATGTTGGGCCGCATTCCGGATCTGCGGGGGGGGGGGTGGCCTGATCATGGGGCGGGGGGACTTCAACACGGTGCTGGATCCCCCATTGGATCGATCCAGGTCCCGGACGGGTAGAAGGCCAGCGGCGGCTAAGGTGTTGAGGGGGTTTATGGATCAGATGGGAGGGTTGGATCCTTGGAGGTTTGCGAGGCCAAGGGCCAGGGAGTGCTCGTTTTTCTCCCACGTGCATAAGGCCTATTCCAGGATTGATTTTTTTGTCCTGAGCAGGGGGCTGGTTTCGAGGGTGGAGGATGCCGAATACTCTGCCGTAGCCATTTCGGATCATGCCCCGCACTGGGTGGACCTTGGGCTGGGGGAGGAGGAAGCGCCCGCTCTGACGCTTGGAGGTGGGGCTGCTGGCAGACGAGGAGGTGGGCGGGAGGGTTCGTGGGTGTATCAAGAGGTACCTTGAGGCCAACGATAATGGGGAGGTCCGAGTGGGGACGGTTTGGGAGGCACTGAAGGCGGTGATTAGAGGAGAGTTGATTTCCATCCGAACCCATAGGGAGAGGCGAGAGCAGAGAGAGAGGGAGAGATTGGTGGGGGAGATGGTGAGGGTGGACAGGAGATATGCGGAGGCTCCGGAGGAGGGGGAGCGGCTTAGCCTTCAGGCCAGGTTCGATCTACTGACCACCAGAAAGGCGGAAGCTCAGTGGAGGAAAGCACAGGGAGCGGTGTATGAATATGGGGAGAAGGCGAGTAGGATGCTGGCGCATCAGCTCCGTAAGCGAGACGCGGCCAGGGAGATTGGGGGAGTGAAGGATAGAGATGGGAAGGTGGTGCAGAGGGGGGTAGACGTTTATCGGGCCTTTAGGGACTTTTATGGGGAATTAGAACATAGAACATAGAACAGTACAGCACAGAACAGGCCCTTCGGCTCTCGATGTTGTGCCGAGCAATGATCACCCTACTCAAACCCACGTATCCACCATAGTAACCCAACAACCCCCCCCTTAACCTTACTTTTTAGGACACTACGGGCAATTTAGCATGGCCAATCTACCTAACCCGCACATCTTTGGACTGTGGCAGGAAACCGGAGCACCCGGAGGAAACCCACGCACACACGGGGAGGACGTGCAGACTCCGCACAGACAGTGACCCAGCCGGGAATCGAAACTGGGACCCTGGAGCTGTGAAGCATTTATGCTAACCACCATGCTACCGTGCTGCCCTTTTGTACCGGTCTGAACCCCCGGTGGAGGGGGGGGAATGGGGCGCTTCTTGGACAAGCTGCGATTTCCAAAGGTGGAGGCGGGGCAGGTGGAGAGACTGGGGGCGCCGATTGAGCTGGAGGAGCTGGTCACTGGGATTGGCAGCATGCAGTCGGGGAAGGCGCCGGGGCCGGATGGGTTTCCGGCCGAATTTTATAAAATGTATGCGGACCTGTTGGGTCCCCTGTTGGTTCGGACCTTTAATAAGGCAAGGGAGGGGGAGGCTTTGCCCCCGACTATGTCACGGGCGCTGATTTCCTTGATCCTTAAGCCGGACAAGGACCCCCTGCAGTGTGGGTAATATAGGCCGATCTCGCTGCTAAATGTAGACGCCAAGCTGTTGGCGAAGATCTTAGCTACAAGGATAGAGGATTGTGTGCCGGGGGTCATTCACGAGGACCAGACGGGGTTTGTAAAGGGAAGGCAGTTGAATACCAACATACGAAGGCTCCTCAATGTCATTATGATGCCGGCTGTGGAAGGGGAGGCAGAGATAGTGGTGGCATTAGATGCGGAGAAGGCCTTTGGTTGAGTGGGGGTATCTGTGGGAGGTGTTGGAAAGGTTTGGGTTTGGGGAGGGGTTTGTCCGTTGGGCGAGGTTGCTCTATGAGGCCCCGATGAGGCCCGGCGAGTGTAGCCACGAATAGGAGAAGGTCAGAGTACTTTCGGCTGCACCGGGGGACGAGACAGGGGTGTCCCCTGTCCCCCTTGCTCTTTGCGTTGGCAATTGAGCCCCTGGCCATGGCATTGAGGGAGTCGGGGAACTGTTGCGGGGTGGGGAGGAGCATCGAGTGTCGCTTTATGCGGACGACCTGTTGCTGTATGTGGCGGACCCGGTGGGGGGAATGCCGGAGGTGATGAAGGTTCTCAGCGAATTTGGGGGCTTTTCTGGTTATAAGCTCAACCTGGGTAAGAGCGGGCTGTTCGTTGTGCACCCGGGGGATCAGGAGGAGGGGATTGGTAGGCTCCCACTGAAGCAGGCAGGGAGGAGCTTTAGGTATCTGGGAGACCAGGTGGCTAGGAGCTGGGGGGCCCTGCACAAGCTTAACCTCACAAGGCTGGTGGAGCAAATGGAGGAGGACTTTAAAAGGTGGGACATGTAGCCGCTGTCGCTGGCGGGTAGGGTGCAGTCCGTCAAGATGACGGTGCTCCCGAGGTTTTTGTTCCTGTTCCAGTGACTCCTGATCCTTATCCCGAAGGCCTTTTTTAGGAGGGTCAACAGGAGCATCACGGGGTTTGTATGGGCACATGGGACCCCGAGGGTGAGAAGGGTGTTTTTGGAGCAGGGCAGGGATAGGGGGGGCTGGCGCTGCCCAACCTGTGTGGTTGTTACTGGGCTGCCAACGCAGCAATGGTGTGTAAGTGGGTAATGGACAGGGAGGGGGCAGCATGGAAGAAGATGGAGTTGTAGTCCTGTGTGAATACGAGCCTGGAAGCACTGGTAACGGCGCCGTTGCCGCTCCCTCCAACGAGGTATACTACGAGCCCGGTGGTGGCGGCCACCCTGAAAATTTGGGGGCAATGGAGACGGCATAGGATGGAGTCCCCGATACGGGGGAACCACCGGTTTGTTCCAGGGAGCATCGATGGCGGATTTCTGGGCTGGCACAGGGTAGGTATTAGGAGGTTGAGGGACCTCCTGTTTGTGGATGGGAGGTTCGCGAGCCCTGGGGAGTTAGAGGGGAAGTTTGGGCTCCCCCCAGGGAACATGTTTAGGTACATGCAGGTTAGGGCGTTTGCCTGGCGGCAAGTGGAGGGGTTCCCTCTGCTGCCCCCACATGGGGTACAGGACAGGGTGCTCTCGGGGGTGTGGGTTGGAGGAGGGAAGATTTCAGACGTGTACCATGTTATGCAGGAGGTAGATGAGGCCTCGGTGGAGGAGCTGAAGGGTAAATGGGAAGAGGAGCTGGGTGAGGAGATTGAGGAGGGGACGTGGGCGAATGCCCTGGAAAGGGTGAACTCCTCCTCTCCCTGTGCGAGGCTTAGCCTCATACAGTTCAAGGTGCTACATAGGGCTCATATGACCGGGACGAGGATGAGTAGGTTCTTTGGGGGCGAGGATAGGTGTACTAGGTGCTCGGGGAGCCCAGCGAACCACGCCCATATGTTCTGGGCATGCCCAGCATTGGGGGACTTTTGGAAGGGGGTAGCAAGCACGGTGTCGAGGGTGGTGGGATCCAGGGTTGAGCCAGGCTGGGGACTCGCGATGTTTGGGGTTGCAGTGGAGCCGGGAGTGCAGGAGGCGATAGAGGCCGGTGTTCTGGCCTTTGCGTCCCTAGTAGCCCTGCGGAGGATCTTGCTCCAATGTAAGGATGCGAGGCCCCCAAGCGTGGAGGCCTGGATCAATGATATGGCGGGGTTCATCAAATTGGAGAGGGTGAAATTCACCCTGAGAGGATCAGTACAAGGGTTCTTTAGGCGGTGGCAGCCTTTCCTGGACTTCCTGGCGGAACGGTAGGGAAATAGGCCGGCAGCAGCAGCAACCCGGGGGGGGGGGGGGGGGGGGGGGGGGCGTTGGTTCGGTGGGAGGGAGAATTGTGTACATGGGTTTGTTGGATGTGGCGGGTGTTATCTCTTTCCTTTTTGTTGTGTTCTTTTTTGTTTTTGTAGTTGCTGGGGGGGGGGGGGGGGGGGTGGGGTTGGTTTTTGTTCTTTGGTTTTTACTATGGTTGTTTTGTTAATATTGTTTTTTTGTTTATATTTTGTGAAAATCTTAATAAAAATTATTTTTTTTAAAAAACAGTTCCGTAAATTTCTTGTAGAATTCTACAGGGTAGCCGTCCGGCCCCGGTGCTTTGCCCGACTGCATGTTCCCTAAACTCTTTACCATTTCCTCCAGCTCTATTGGGGCCCCCAGTCCCTCCACCAGATCCTCTACCACTTTTGGGAACCTCAGTTTGTCCATGAATTGCTTCATCCCCTCAAGACTTTGTTCACCCCCTCTGGGTCTATGACCGTGGTGCCCTCCTTATCCCGTACTTCCCCAATTTCCCTGGCTACCTCCCTCTTGCGAAGTTGGTGCGCCAGCATTCTACTCGCTTTCTCCCCGTATTCGTAGACAGCCCCTTTGGCCTTCCTCAGCTGTGCTACCTCCTTTCCCCGTGGTCAGCAGGTCGAATCCCGCCTGCAGCTTCCGCCGCTCTTTCAGTAGCCCCGTCTCGGGGGTCTCTGTGTAGCTCCTGTCTCCTCTAGAATCTCCCCGACTAGCCTCTCTCCGCTCTTTCTTTCTTCTCTCTATGGGACCTGATAGAGATCATCTCCCCTCTGATAACTGCCTTCAGGGCCTCCCACACTGTGGACGCTGCTACCTCCCCCGTATCGTTAGTTTCCAGGTAATTCTTGATGTTCCTCCTTATCCACCCACAAACCTCGTCGCCTGCCAGCAGCCCCATATCTAGCCTCCATAGTGGGGGCTGACCTCTCTCCACCCCAAGATGCAAATCCACCCAGTGTGGAGCATGATCGGAGACTGCAATGGCCGAGTATTCTGTCCCATCCACCCTGGGGATCAGCGTCCTGCTCATCACAAAGAAATCTATTCGGGAATAGACTTTGTGGGCATGGGAAAAGAAAGAGATCTCTTTTGCCCTCGGTCGGGCGAATCTCCACGGGTTTACCCCCCCCCCCCCCCCCCCCCCCCCCCCCCCCCCCCCCCCCACCCCCCCACCCCCCCCCCCCGCTCCATGAATCCCCTCAGTTCTTTAGCCGCTGCTGGCCACTTCCCCGACCTGGGGTTTGACCGGTTCAGTACAGGATCTCTAACTGTGTGAGTCTAAGTCTGGAACTTTACCCAGCATGCGTCTCATAAGTTCCACGTCGTCCCAGTTCGGGGGAGGGGGGGGTAAACGTTCACTAGCACCACCTGAGTCCCCTGCACCTTCCCGCTAACCATTATGTATCTGCCACCCTTGTCAGCCACAATATTCCCTGCCTCAAAAGCCACCCGTTTTCTGACCAGGATTGCTACTCCTCTGGTCTTTGAATCCAGCCCCCGAATGGAGCACCTATCCTTTTCTTAATCTTGTTTGGTCCACGGGTTTTAGGTGCGTCTCCTGTAGCATGGCTACGTCTGCCTTTAAACCCCTTAGGTGCCCTCTTGACCGGCCCATTCAGGTCCGCCATTCCACGTGATCAGCCTGGATCCCCTCCCGCTGCTGATTAGCCATCTCCTGGCCAGCCACGAGCCCGCGTCCCCCGCTTACTCGAGCCCTCCCATTGGAGGCCGCCCCGACTCTCCCTCTGTTCCGCCCTGTTGGCACCTTTTCTATCAGGCAAGCAGCATCCCATCCACCCCTCCCCCCCCCCCAGCAACCCCGTGACCCCAAAGTCAAGCAGCCGCTTGACACTGCCTCTCCCCCCATTACACTTCCGTGAGTCAGCTGACCCCGGCCGCTCCCGTCTCTGTCTCCGATTATTCAGATGCCTCATTTTGCGGGCCCCTCTCTCCCTGTGGAAAGTCCAACTTATCTGCTTCAACGACCCCCAAAGAACATTTTCCGCCCCCTCCCCCCCCAGCGCAACAAACAGCAAACCCCGGGCGCATACCCGGCCCCACCAAAGAAACAGCTCCAGCGACCAGGAGAGCAGTCCTACGTGTAGGGCCCCCATCCTCCCCCTGCGGCCGAGTTCTACAAAAGCCAAAAACATGGCCAAAGAAACAGGGAACAAACAAAAATAAGAGGAAACAACATAATGTCGCTGCCTCCGGCTACTCAGCAATCACCATCCCCACCAGAGTAACGTTCCAGTGTGACTGTCCATTAGTTAGAGTCCAACTTTCCTTGCTTGATGAAATTCCACGCCTCGTCCGATGTATCAAAGTAATGGTGGTGATCTTGATAAGTGACCCACAGCCTCGGCGGATGCAGCAGCCCAAACTTCATCCCTTTGCTGTGGAGGGCCGCCTCAGCACGGTTGAATCCAGCGCGCCTCGTGGCCAGTTCTGCTCCCAGGTCCTGGTAGATGCAGATTATGCTGTTCTCCCACCTGCTCCTTTTTAGCCCATCGCAGGACTCATTCCTTATCTGAGAAGCAGTGGAACGGTACCACCATGGCCCTCGGCGGTTCATTCGGTTTGGGCTTCCTTGCGCCCCATCCAGTTCCAGAGGCCGAGGGAATGCTTCTGGCCCCATCAGTGTTCCCAATAACGTGGTCACGAGTGCGCTTGCGTCTGAACCCTCCCCACCCTCAGGTAGGCCCAGAATTCGCAGGTTCTGCCTCCTGGACCTGTTTTCATGGTCTTCCAGCGTCTCCTGCCACCTCTTATGTAGGGCGTTGTGCGCCTCCACCCTGACGGCCAGGCCCAGTATCTCATCTTCATTATCCGAGACCTTTTTCTCAATCTCCTTGATCGCCTTCTCCTGCATTTTCTGGGTCTCAACCATTTTCTCCATTGAGGCCTTCATTGGGGCCAGCATCTCCGTTTTCAGGTCAGCAAAGCACCTTCTAAGGAACTCCTGCTGTTCCCTTGACCATTGGGCCCACGCTGCCTGATCCAAACTGGCCGCCATTTTCTGATCCCGCGCCCGTTCCTGCCGCTTCTCGCTGGTCGTTTGTTTGGCCATCCTGCTCCTTGTCCCCTCCATAAACTGCTGTGGGGAGCCTGCCGATGCGCTGTTTGCCTGCCGATTTGTGCCAAAAAGGGGCCGTCAAAGCTCCTTGAAAGGGCCCGTTAGTCCCTTAGCGGTGGGAGCTGCCGAAAACGCGACCTACCCGTGCATGGCCGCCACCGGAAATACCACAGGCAAACATTGATAATAATGAAGTCCATGTTAATTCTTCTTCTTCCACCATCGAACCTGCTTCTTTTCATCATATTCATGACAAAGCATTGGCTGTCATATTTTCTTGTTCTGCCACATTTATAATTTTTAAATGAAATGGCTGTAATAATAAACTCCATCGAGAAAGTCTGACATCTTTATTCCAGGATCGCTCCAAAAACGTCAGTGGATTATGATCAGTATATATAATTGTATCCGACAAATTGCTGATAACATAAATATTAAAATGTTACAAAGCCAGCACCAAGCTCAAAGCCTCCTTCTCAATTGTAGAATGCTTCCTCTGGTGATCATTTAATTTGTTGGAAATATATCCAATAGGCCGCTCTATTCCTTTGTCGCCTTCTTGCAAGCACAGCACCTACGCCCACATTACTCGCATCGATAGCCACCGTGAATGGTTTGGTGTAATTTGGGATGGCCAACACAGGAGCAGTGGTTAACACAGACTTCAGGCCGTCAAATGCCTGTTGACACTCTGCTGTCCACTAAAATTTGTTAACCTTCTTCAGCAAGGCCGTCAGTGGAGTAACCTTCCTTCAGGAATAAAAGAATGACTAGGGTAAGAGTAGGGCCAGTCAAGGACAGTAGTGGGAAGTTGTGCGTAGAGTCCGAGGAGATAGGAGAGGTGCTAAATGAGTATTTTTCGTCAGTATTCACACAGGAAAAAGACAAAGTTGTTGAGGAGAATACTGAGATACAGGCTACTAGACTAGAAGGGCTTGAGGTTCATAAGGAGGAGGTGTTAGCGATTCTGGAAAGTGTGAAAATAGATAAATCCCCTGGGCCAGATGGGATTTATCCTAGGATTCTCTGGGAAGCTAGGGAGGAGATTGCTGAGCCTTTGGCTTTGATCTTTAAGTCATCTTTGTCTACAGGAATAGTGCCAGAGCACTGGAGGATAGCAAATGTTGTCCCCTTGTACAAGAAGGGGAGTAGAGATAACCCCGGTAACTATAGACCAGTGAGCCTTACTTCTGTTGTGGGAAAAGTCTTGGAAAGGTTTATAAGAGATAGGATGTATAATCATCTGGAAAGGAATAATTTGATTAGAGATAGTCAACATGGTTTTGTGAAGGGTAGGTCGTGCCTCACAAACCTCATTGAGTTCTTCGAGAAGGTGACCAAACAGGTGGATGAGGGTAAAGCAGTTGATGTGGTGTATATGGATTTCAGTAAAGCGTTTGATAAGGTTCCCCATGGTAGGCTATTGCAGAAAATACAGAGGCATGGGATTCAGGGTGATTTAGCAGTTTGGATCAGAAATTGGCTAGCTGATAGAAGACAAAGAGTGGTGGTTGATGGGAAATGCTCTGACTGGTGTCCAGTTACTAGTGGTGTGCCACAAGGATCTGTTTTGGGGCCGTTGCTGTTTGTCATTTTTATAAATGACATGGTGAGTAAATTTGCAGATGACAGTAAAGTCGGTGGAGTTGTGGACAGTGCAGAAGGATATTACAAGTTACAGAGGGACATAGATAAGCTGCAGAGCTGGGCTGTCAGGTGGCAAATGGAGTTTAATGCAGAAAAGTGTGAGGTGATTCATTTTGGAAGGAATAACAGGAAGGCAGAGTACTGGGCTAATGGTAAGATTCTTGGTAGTGTGGACGAGCAGAGAGATCGCGGTGTCCATGTCCTTAGATCCCTGAAAGTTGCCACCCAGGTTGATAGGGTTGTTAAGAAGGCGTACAGTGTGTTAGCTTTTATTGGTAGAGGAATTGAGTTTCGGAGCCATGAGGTCATGTTGCAGTTATACAAAACTCTGGTGCGGCCGCATTTGGAGTATTGTGTGCAGTTCTGGTCGCCACATTATAGGAAGGATGTGGAAGCATTGGAAAGGGTACAGAGGAGATTTACAAGAATGTTGCCTGGTTATGGAGGGAAGATCATATGAGGAAAGGCTGAAGGACTTGAGGCTGTTTTCGTTAGAGAGAAGAAGGTTAAGAGGGGACTTAATTGAGGCATACAAAATGATCAGAGGATTAAATAGGGTGGACATCGAGAGCCTTTTTCCTCGGATGGTGATGTCCAGCACGAGGGGACCTAGCTTTAAATTGATGGGAGATAGATATAGGACAGATGTCAGAGGTAGGTTCTTTAATCAGAGAGTAGTAAGGGCGTGGAATGCCCTGCCTGCAACAGTAGTGGACTCGCCAACACTAAACGTATTCAAATGGTCATTGGATAGGCATATGGGCGATAAGGGAATAGTATAGAGGGTCTTTAGAAGGGTTTCACAGGACGGTGCAACATCGTGGGCCGAAGGGCCTGTCCTGCGCTGTAATGTTCTATGTTCTATGTTCTAACCACGCTGCTAAAATTCAGCACAAATTTACGGTAAAATCGACTCATGCCAAGAAATCGCATTATTTCCCTTTGTGTCGAGGGTATTGGAAACTCCCCAATAACTTTTGTTTTCACATCCCATGGGACCATTCTACCCTGTCCAATTGTATGGCCAGGGAGCGTGACTTGGGCTTTTCCAAACTCACTTTTGGCTTGGTTTACCACCAAACCCGCCTCCTGAAGTCGATCGAACAACTCCACCAGATGCTTCAAATGTTCTTTCCAAATCTGACTACAAATTATCACATCAGCTATATATACCGCACAATTAGGTAATCCTCAAATGACTTTGTTAGCTAACCGTTGAAATGTGGCTGGAGCGTTTTTCATGCCAAATGGCATAACTTTGAATTGGTTTATACCATTTGGAGTCACAAAAGTTGAAATCTTCCACATCCATATGGATAAAGGTACCTGCCAGTGACAAAAGAACAAAGAACAAAGAAAAGTACAGCACAGGAACAGGCCCTTCGGCCCTCCAAGCCTGCACCAATCATGCTGCCTGTCTAAACTGAAATTTTCTGCATTTCCGGGATCCGTATCCCTCTATTCCCATCCTATTCATGTATTTGTCAAGATGCCCCTTAAACGTCACTATCGTCCCTGCTTCCACCACCTCCTCCGGCAGCGAGTTCCGGGCACCCACTACCCTCTGTGTAAAAAACCCTGCCTCGCACATCGCACATCTAAACCTTGCCCCTCGTACCTTAAACCTATGCCCCCTAGTAATTGGCCCCTCTACCCTGGGAAAAGTCTCTGATTCTCCACTCTATGTCCCTCATAATTTTGTAGACCTCTATCAGGTCACCCCCTCAACCTTCTTTGTTCCAGTGAGAACAAACCAAGTTTATTCAACCTCTCCTCATAGCTAATGCCCTCCATACCAGGCAACATCATGGTAAATCTCTTTTTCACCCTCTTCTGACGTTTAAGTAACTGAGTTTGGAGATAAAAGCTGATTGTCACACCTTCTCAATGCAGTCCTTCAAGCATGGGATAGTATAATAGTCAATTCATGTAACTGCATTAACCTTTCTATAGTCCACACACAATCATTGGGTGCCATCCTTGTGCACCATTCGCTGAAGCTAAGCATGCAGGTGCAGCAGGCGGTAAAGAAGGCTAATGGTATGTTGTCCTTCATTGCGAGAGGTTTCAAGTTTAGAAACTGGGATGTGTTTCTGTAACTATACAGGGCCTTGGTGAGGCCACACCTGGAGTATTGTGTGTAGTTTTGGTCGCCTTCTCTGAAGAAGGATGTTCTTGCTCTCGAGGGAGTGCAGTGAAGGTTTACCAGACTGATTCCAGGGATGGCGGGACTGTCATATGAGGAGAGATTGATTAGGTTGGGATTGTTCTCGCTGGAATTCAGAAGAATGAGGGGAATCTCAGAGAGACTTATAAAATCCTAACAGGACTAGACAGGGTAGATGCAGGGAAGATGTTCCCAATGATGGGTGTGTCCAGAACCAGGGGTCACAGTCTGCAGATTCAGGGTAAACCATTTCGGACAGAGATCAGGAGACATTTCTTCACAGAGAGTGGTGAGCCTGTGGAATTCATTACCACAGGAAGTAGTTGATGCTAAAACCTTGAATATATTCAAGAGGCGGCTGGATATGGCACTTGGGGAGAATGTGATCAAAGGCTATGGAGAGAAAGCAGGATTAGGCTATTGAGTTGGATGATCAGCCATGATCATAATAAATGGCGGGGTAGGCTTGAAGGACCAAAAGGCCTCCTGCTGCTCCTATCTTCTATGTATCTATGTATCCTGATTCGGTACCATCACTATGGGCGAGCTCCATTGGCTGCAACCCACGTCAATTGTGCCATTTTTAAGCATACTTTCAATTTATTTTTGAACCTATGCCAATTTTAAAGGGTTAAGTCTATATGGATGTAGTTTAATTGGAACAGCAGTTCCCGCATCTACATCATGTACAGCCATTTTTCTACTTCCCAACTTATTTCCATAAACTTGCCCATGTGATATTAATAACCCTTTCAGGTCAGTTCGTTTTTCCTCTGGAAGGTAACTCAATAATTTATGCCAATTTTTAAAACATCCTCATTACCGAATTTAGTTTGAGTAATATCAAATTCAAAGTCCTCTGGATTTAGTTCTTCACTTTGATTTAGAATTAATAAAACATCCTCCTTTTGCTCTCTTTCCCTTTCAACATACCTTTTAAGCATATGACACACTCAGTGAGTCTGCCGCTCTTACAAAATAATTCCCCTTACTCGATTTCCTTTCAATCTGATCAGGTCTACAAAACTTTGCTTTTAAAGGTTCACCTACCATCGGTAACAATACTAAAACTTTATCTCCACTGGCAAAACAACAAACTTTTACTTTCATCACATGTTGTGCCACTTTTAAATGTTGCGTAGCCAATTCACCTGCTCTATTTAATCGTTGCCTAAAACCTAGTTGCTTTTCCAGTGTGGTGTTTTAGTTTAAGTGTGTTGTTGGACAATGGCTCTTTCAGAGGCTCAGACGTTTTTGGGACTATCAGACGCAGGACCTTACGGACAGAGACTAAAAGCAGACTGTTAGATTTGGCAAAAACATTGCAGTTAACATTACCTGACAAAATGCGAAACGATGAGGTAATTATGGCGGTGACTCAGCATTTAAAGTTGCCTGAGATACAGTTTGACTCATTGGAAATGGCAAAACGTCAGTTGCAAATTAAACAAATGGAACATGAGAAAGAATTAAAGCGGCTTGAATACGAAAGAGAGAGAGGGCGGAAAAAGAGAGAGAGAGGAAAAAGAAAAGGAGAGAGAAGAAAGGAGAAAAGAAAGAATAGCCCTAGCAGAACAAAAAAGAAAGAGAAAGGGAGGTACAGATCAGGGAAATAGATAAAGAGAGAGAGTTTGAACTTCAGAAAATGGCCATGAAACAAGACAGTCAATTAAAATTGGCAGACATAAAGACGTACAGTTGGATAATAGTGATGAGGATAGTGAGAAAGAGCGTCATGGTCAAAGGCTTGGTGGGAATCTATTTAAATATGTCCAAGCATTGCCAAGGTTTGACGAGAAGCAAGTGGAAGCCTTTTTCATTTCATTTGAGAAGGTAGCTAATCAAATGAAATGGCCACAGGTCATGTGGGTGTTACTAATTCAAAGAAAGCTGGTAATAGAGTTGTGAAGTGTTTGCATCACTACCGGAGGAGGTATCTGGAACGTATGAGGAGGTGAAGAAATCCATCTCAAGTGCATATGAGCTAGTGCCTGAAGCTTACAGACAAAGGTTTAGAAATTTAAGGAAAGAATTTGGTCAAACATACATGGAGTTTGAAAGGCTCAAACAGAGCAATTTTGATAGGTGGATAAGGGCTTTGAAAATAGGCCAAACGTATGAAGTTCTCAGAGAAATTATACTTTTGGAGGAGTTTAAAAATTCAGTTCCTGATGTACTGAGAACTCATGTGCAAGAACAGAGGGTTAAAACTGTTAGATTTGCATCAGAAATGGCAGATGATTATGAATTAGTTCATAAATCAAAGATTGGTTTCCGACATCAGTTTCAGCCGGTGAGGGATAGAAACTGGGGACATGAGAAATACTCAAGTGGTAAAGGTAAAGGTGATCTGATGGGAGACAATAAAGAGAGTGTACCTCAGATTAAAAAATAAATCCAGGAGGGTGGAAAAGAACAAAGAACAAAGAAAATTACAGCACAGGAACAGGCCCTTCGGCCCTCCCAGCCTGTGCCGATCCAGATCCTTTATCTAAACCTGGTGCCTATTTTCCGAGGATCTACTTCTCTCTGTTCCCCGCCCGTTCATATATCTGTCCAGATGCATCTTAAATGATGCTATCGTGCCCGCCTCTAACACCTCCGCTGGCAAAGCGTTCCAGGCACCCACCACCCTCTGCGTAAAAAACTTTCCACGCACATCTCCCTTACACTTTCCCCCTCTCAGCTTGAAATCGTGACCCCTTGTAATTGACACCCCCACTCTTGGAAAAAGCTTGTTGCTATCTACCCTGTCCATACCTCTCATAATTTTGTAGACCTCAATCAGGTCCCCCCTCAACCTCCGTCTTTACAACGTAAACAATCCTAATCTACTCAACCTTTCTTCATAGCTAGCACCCTCCATATCAGGCAACATTCTGTGGAACCTCCTCTGCACCCTCTCTAAAGCATCCACATCCTTCTGGTAATGTGGCGACCAGAACTGCATGCAGTATTCCAAATGTGGCCTAACCAAAGTCCTATACAACTGTAACATGACCTGCCGAAAAGAAATGAAAAGTTTCAAATGTTTTCACTGTAATAAGCTAGGCCATGTAAAGTCACAGTGTTGGTGGTTGAAGAAAAGCACTGGGAAGGCTGATGTGGAAAACAGGATAAGACAGTGGGATTTGTTAGAGTGGTAAAGGAAAGCCCACGGGAAGCAAAGGAGGTGCAAACGATTGTACAGCCTGTTCAAAAAGTAATTGTTAAGAAGGTGCCAGATGTCTTTAAAGAATTTACTTGTGTGGGTAAAGATTACTCATGTGTATCAGGAGGAGCAGGTAAAGAAGTCACAATTTTAAGAGATACAGGGGCTAGTCAATCTTTAATGGTAAGAGATGAGGAATTATGTAGTTTGGGAAGAATGTTGCCAGAAAAGGTGGTGATATGTGGAATTCAGGGTGAGAGGAGTAGCGTTCCATTATATAAAGTAAGGTTGGAAAGTCCAGTGAAGAGTGGTGAAGTGGTAGTAGGAGTAATAGATAAAATATCTTGTCCCGGAATACAGTTTATCTTGGGTAATGATATAGCTGGATCGCAGGTGGGAGTGATGCCTACTGTGGTTGATAAGCCAGTGGAAAATCAGACAACTGAAGTGTTGAAGGACGAATATCCTGGAATTTTTCCAGATTGTGTCGTAACAAGGTCACAAAGTCACAGGAGAAATCAAAGATGAAGATGAAGTTGAAGTGCAATTATCTGAAACGATTTTTGATCAGATGGTTGAAAAAGAACAAGAACAGGTGGAGGATGAGGCGGATATTTTTAGTTCAGGAAATTTGGCGGAGTTACAACAGAAAGATCTAGAAATAAAACGGATGTATCAGAAAGCATATACGGAAGAGGAATCTGAGAGTATACCAGAGTGTTATTACCATAAAAGTGATGTCTTAATGAGAAAATGGAGATCTGTACATATGCAGGCGGATGAAAAGTGGGCAGAAGTTCATCAAGTAGTATTGCCGGTAGGGTATAGAAAGGAGATGTTGCGAGTTGCATATGAGGTACCAGTTGGAGGTCATTTGGGAATAAGGAAAACTCAAGCTAAAATCCAGAAACATTTTTATTGGCCTGGACTACATAAAGAGGTAGTTAAATTTTGTCAATCATGTCACACATGTCAAGTGATAGGGAAATCTCAAGCAGTGATAAAACCAGCGCCCTTAATACCCATTCCAGCATTTGAGGAACCTTGTACGAGGGTCCTAATTGATTGTGTAGGACTGTTTCCTAAAACGAAAAGTCGGAATCAATATCTTTTGACTATAATGGATGTGTCTATTAGGTTTCCAGAGGCCATTCCAGTACGTAATATTACAGCTAAAAAGATTGTGGAGGAGTTACTTAAATTCTTTACTAGATATGGACTACCCACAGAAATACAATTGGATCAATGATCAAATTTTACCTCAAAGTTATTCAAAGAAGTTATGGATAGCTTCGTAATAAAACAATTTAAATCAACTGCATCCCATTCAGAATCGCAGGGAGCGTTAGAAAGGTGGCATCAGACATTAAAGACAATGTTGAGGGCTTATTGTCAAGATTATCCAGAGGATTGGGATAAAGGAATTCCATTCATACTGTTTGCAATTAGGGATGTACCTAATGAGCCATGATAAATGATAATAAACTTAGTCCTTTTGAACTAATTTTTGGTCATGAGATAAGAGGACCACTTAAATTGATCAGAGAAAAATTGGTGGGTGAGAAATCGGAAATTACACCATTGGATTACGTGTCAAATTTTAGGGAATGATTAAATAGAGCAGGTGAATTGGCTAGACAACATTTGAAAGTTGCACAAAATGTGATGAAATGGGTAGCGGACAAGAAATCCACAGTTTGTAGTTTTGCAAGTGGAGATAAAGTTTTAGTGTTGTTACCAATGGTAGGGGAGCCTTTCAAAGCTAGGTTTTGTGGACTGTATCAGATTGAAAGGAAATTAAGTGAGGTGAATTATGTGGTAAAAACACCAGATAGAAGGAAGACTCACCGAGTGTGTCATGTGAATATACTTAAACGGTACGTTGAAAGGGAACATAGAACATAGAACATAGAACAAGGAGAGAAAAAGGAGGTTTTAATGATTCGAACTCAAAGTGACAAACCAAATCCAGATGACTGTGAATTTGACATACCTCAAATTAAATTGGAAAATGAGGATGTTCTTAAAAATTGGGATGAATTGTTAAGTTACCTTCCAGAGGAAAAACGAACTGACCTGAAAGTTATTGATATTACATGGGCAAGTTTGTAGAGATAAATTGGGAATTACTAAAATGGCTATATGTGATGTAGATGTGGGAAATGCTGTTCCTATCAAACAACATCCATACAGACTTAATCCTTTAAAATTGGCACAGGTTAACAGATTGAGAGTATGCTTAAAAATGGCATAATTGAAGTGGGTTGCAGCCAATGGAGCTCACCCATAGTGATGGTACCTAAACCAGACGGTACCCAACGGTCGTGTGTGGACTATCAAAACGTGAATGCAGTTACAAAAACGGACATCTTTGGACAGTGGGAGGAAACCAGAGCACCTGGAGGAAACCCACACAGACACAGGGAGAACGTGCAGACTCCACACAGACAGTGACCCAAGCCAGGAATCGAACCTGGGATGTTGGAGCTGTGAAGCAATTGTGCTAACCACTATGCTACCTTGCTGTCCCTCGGTATTGTTGATGAGAAGGATGTAGAAACCTTTCATTATTTCATTTGAGGAGGTAGCTAAACAAATGAAGCATAAGCTGCTTCCTTGATGTTCACTCTGAGAAAGGAAGGTTCAGACATGGAGATAACTTCAACACGTTTATTCAACTATTTACAATTCTCCTACTCGGATTCGCCACTACTGTTAATCCTTCTATAGCTAGTCAGACTGTCGAACCAGTCTGCTACAATCCACGTGGTGGGTGTGATGCTGAATCAATCCTGTGTCTGTACTCACTGAGTGTCTCCACTGGAAAGAGGAAGATCATGTGTGCTGTGTCCTTTATATATTGGTTGGTGTAATGCCCCCCTGTGGTAGTGTCAGCTCTGTGTGTATCGCGAATGCCCATTGGTCATGTCCTATCTTACTGGCCTATCGGTTGAGTGTCTGTGTGTCATGTCTCTGGTGCTCCCTCTAGTGTATCTAGTCTACGTGTACTTACATTAACCCCTTGTGTATCTCCAGTGATGCATATCACCACAATGGCCACAGGACATTTGGGTATCACTGATTCAAACAAAGTTGGTCGGTAGAGCTAGTGTTTGCATCACTATCAGAGGAGGTATCTGGGACATATGAGGAGGTGAAGAAATCCATCTTGGGTGCATGTGAACTAGTGCCTGAAGCCGGCAGGCAAAGGTTTCCTCTGGATGCTCCAGTTTCCTCCCACAGTCCAAAGATGTGCAGGTTAGGTGGATTGGCCATTTTAAATTGCCCTTAGTGTCCAAAAAGATTAGGAGGGTAAATTCTATCATATTGTGGTCACTGCTCCCTAAGGGTTCCTTCACCTTAAGTTCCCAAAAC
This sequence comes from Scyliorhinus canicula, assembly GCF_902713615.1. NCBI lineage: Eukaryota > Metazoa > Chordata > Chondrichthyes > Carcharhiniformes > Scyliorhinidae > Scyliorhinus > Scyliorhinus canicula. The sequence goes on along the minus strand of NC_052154.1, from coordinate 93,767,604 downwards.
AAGTCTGCCTCATTACACATCACTAAATCTAGAATTGCCTATTGTTATGGGAGAGGTGTTTTCAGAACCCCAAAATGTATCATGGAGTTCAACCAACCTCTCCCTTTAATGTATTGTTGCTTTTGAAGCACACGGCTTGTTCCCCATATTACAGCTATGGGCAGGTGGTTTTTAAAACAAAACAATGTTTATTCCATGAACTCAAATTAAACTTGTAAACAAACATTGGATCTCTTAACACCCCTTACTTCAAAGATAACCCCGAAAATAATACAACACTACCCAATCCTGCAAACTGTTCCTTTACACAGCCAAAAGACTTAACAAATCCTTCAAACAGAAGCACATTAGATTTATATTCAATACTGAGACCTTTTTACAATTCCAATTTCACCAAAGGATTAAGAGATAGTCCTTCATTGCAGAGATCACCAGCAATGCAGCTCACAGCCACACCCAAGCTTTCTTCAAACTGAAACTAAAACTCCCAAAAAGCAGAAGTGAGCTCAGCTCCCCGTGACGTGATTCAGTAATATCATCAACTTCATTTCTTAAAGGTACATTTCTTAAACATCCAATTCTTAAAGGCACTCTCACATGACACCTCCCCCCAAGAAAAAAAATAAATCATCAACTTCAAGATGGTTTCATTTTTCACTTTTGCACCATCCACTAAGAAATGCACGTTTTTGTTTAAAAAAAACAACACACGCAAACAGGCATAATAATAAAGTCCATCTTTCCGTTCTTCTTCCTCCAATCGAAAACCTTCTCGCTTGACAGTCTCTTTGAAAAAGAAAGTCTCTGCACGATACATCCATTCATCTACTCCTCGTCATTTCTCTTCAGAATCAGATACTTTAGTTCAATCTGACCACAGATTGCAATTCTCTAATACAGGAGCATTGGTGATCCCAGCTTCCAGGCAGTCAAATGCCTGTCGCATGTCCATTTACATTTTTTACGTTTCTTCAGCAATTCCATCAGTGGAGTAATCACGCTACAAATCTTTTGCACAAAGGTTCAATCAAATTCATTCATGCTAAGAGATCGCATTATTTCCCTTCACCTTGAGGGTATCGGAAACTCCTCAAGGAAAGTGATTCAGTCTTCTCCAAATTCACTTTCGGCTAGGTTCATCACCAAGCCCGCCGCCTAAAGTCGATCGAAGAACTCCTTCCGATGTTTAAAATGTTCTTTCCATGTCTGGAAGTTGGAAATAAAAGCAGATTGTCCCACTTTCTCAATGCAATCCTTCAAACGTGGGATAGGGTGAGGTGGATTGGCCATGCCAAATTGCCCTTCGTGTCCAAAATTGTCCTTAGTGTTGGGTGGGGTTACTGAGTTATGGGGATAGGGTGGAGGTGTGGGGTTGGGTGGGGTGCTCTTTCCAAGAGCCGGTGCAGACTCGATGGACCGAATGGCCTCCTTCTGCACTGTAAATTCTATGAAACCCTTGGCAATGCTTGGACATATTTAAATAGACCCCGCCAAGCCTTTGACTATGACGCTCTTTCTCACTATCCTCATGACTATCATCAGATTGTACGTTTCACTTTTTATTTCTGCCAATTTTAACTGACTTTCAAGTTTCATGGCCAGTTTCTGAAGTTCAAAGTCTCTCTCTTTTTCTTTTTCCTATCTCTTTTCTTTTTCCCTGATCTGTACCGCTCTTTCTCTTTCTTTTTGTTCTGTGAGGGCTATTCTTCCTTTTTCCCTTTCTTCTCTCTCCTTTTCTTTTTCCCTGATCTGTATTTCTCTTTTACTTTCTTTTCCCCTCATTTTGCATTCAAGATGTTTTAATTCTTTTTCATGTTCAAGATACTTGATCTGTAATTAAATTCTTGCCATTTCCAATGATTCTGACTGTGTCTCAGGCAATTGTAAGCGCTCAGCTAGGCTGCAATTATCTCTTCTTTCCGTATTTGTCAGGCAATGTTAACTGCAATGTTTTTGCCAAATTCAAAAGCCTAGGAAGAGTGGTCATAGAGTCATTTTTACAGCATGGAAACAGGCCCTTCGGCTCAGCTTGTCCATGCCACCCAGTTTCTGTCATTAAGCTAGTCCCACTTGCCCACATTCCCTGGTGCCACTCGGCCCACTTTCCCTGCACAATTGCCCGTAACATTGATCATTGCCAATCCACCTAACCTGCACATCTTTGGACTTCTAGTGGCCTAGATGAGGTTCTCCTGGAAAGCATTCAAAAGTTTTAGATCAGCACATTCTGGAATCAACCAGAGAGCAGGTTATCAGCAAATTACTGCGGATGCTGGAATCTGAAACCAAAGAGAAAATGCTGGAAAATCTCAGCAGGTCTGGCGGCATCTGTCGGGAGAGAAAAGAGCTAACGTTTCGACTCTTTGTCAAAGCTTTGGCAAAGAGTCATCGGACTCGAAACGTTCGCTCTTTTCTCTCCCGACAGATGCTGCCAGACCTGCTGAGATTTTCCAGCATTTTCTCTTTGGTTTCAGAGAGCAGGTTATGTTTGACCTGATATTGTGGAATATGACAGGATTAATGACCTCAGAGTAAAGGAACCCAGAGCAGCAAATTGTACATTCAGTTTGAAAGGGAGAAAAATTGGGTCTAAAACTTGTATTTTAAACTTAAATAAGGGCAACTATGTGGGCATGAAAGCTGAACTAGGTGGAATGAACAGGAATATTAGGCTAAGTGGCAGATTAAGAGAGAAGCAACGAGTGATGTTTCAGAATACTCAGAATATATTCCTACTATTAAACTAATGACGGAGGGCACACCATCCATGGTTAACTAAATAAGTTAGGGAAAGCAAAAACTTTGGAAAAAAGCATATTACTGTGCAAAGATGATTGTTCAAAGTATAAATAATGGCAGGGAATGGCTAAAAGGTTAATCGGGAGAAAGATATCAGAATACGAGAGGAAGCTAGTAAAAACAGACAGCAAGGGCTTGATTCTCCGATTTTGAGGCTATGTCCACACGCCAGCGTGGGAACGGCGTTTCACGACAGAAAAAATGGCATAAAACGGCCACCGATCCTCCTTATGGCGTACAGCACCCAGCTCTAGCTGCGATATGGCCCGGAGAATTGCCGGGTCTGTGGCCACGCATGCGCACGGCAGCAGCCTGCAGTGACCACATCATGGCGCCGGCTGCTCGCGGATAGTGCCCCCCTTTGGCCGGCTCACATGCATCCCACAGTGCCCCCCAGCCCCTGGCAAAATCCCGCCTGCCCCTCCCCCGACTCTGGCGGCGCTGAACTGAGTGCGCAGCCGCCACCCCGCATTCCTGACAGATGAGACCATGAGAGACCCACGCTGTCAGGAACTCGGCTGGTCGGGGGTGGAGCATCGGGAGGCAGGCATCAGGCAATGTCCTGAGGCTGTCGGTACACCACTTTGGAGGTGGCAGAGCATCGTGAAAGCAGCGCCGCCCCCGATTTGGTGAGGAACTTTGACTCTCCAGCCGATCGCCGAACGCAATTTTGGTGTCAGCAACCGGAGAATCCCGGCCCATGATTTCTACAGGTGTTTTTCTGGGGAAGAGGCAGGAAATGTTGCTCCTTCAGAGTGTGAGAATGGGGAGCTCATAGTAGTTTCTACAGTCACTTTATTGCTTGTTTTGTTGAGTTTTCCTATAAGAAATCAAACTGAGATAATGCATGTGCATTGTAGGAGATTCTAGAAGATTGTTTAAATGGTGCAATTACTTTGATGTGACGATGTTTTAACTGCATTTACCTAACTCTATCCCGTCCCCACCCCAGCCCGGTTATCTGACGCCTCAATGATTCCAACAGCATGGCGAGATACCTTTAATAATTAAAGGGGCAGCTACAGCATTAAATGCCAGGCAATCTCTCCTCCCCCTGTCAGAGGTTGATGCTGTGCAGTCTCTGCTTCACAGGGATGTGGTGCTGTTAGTTATTCAGACTGATTTCTGATTCTGCCATATTCTGCTGCTTTGACCCTGGTCAGGAACGACCGAGTCCCAGGCCTCAGTTCTGACTGAATCTGCCTGTAAATATTGATAGGCTGTATGTCCTTTTTGAAGGGATTATGTAAATGAGCTGCTATCAGTTGGGCTGGGCCAGCCTGAGATAATTGTAGAGGGAGACGTGGAGGAGGCAGTGTGTTGGCTGGCTGACAGCCGAGAGTGCTGGGAATCGCCACAGTGTGTGTTTGGATCATTGAGAGGGAGCTTCAGTAACATGGATCCAGACAACACTCGGCTGCAGTGAAGGAAGAGATTATTTGGAAAAGCAGCCTGCATACATACAGGAGCACCGAGATCCTGCAGCAGGCCAAGGTGAGTGCTTTAGGAGCTGTGTTCATCACGCCAAACAGCTTTGTTCAGTGCTTGGGGGAGAGTCACAGACTGGAACTGCTTATTTAACCAGGGTGTTCAACACTGCAATTAGATTCTCTGACGGGTCATATCTGAGCTACCAAATCATACAAACTCAACAACACATACCCAGTCAGACTCACTGACAGACTGTTGCACACAGACTTCAATATAATGACATACACTGACACAGGCACACAAGCACTGACACCCACATGCATGTTTGCGCACACACACTGACACATGCTGATATGCAGATTGACATACACACATTCACACACAGACTGACATATGCTGATGTATGCATTGACATGCTTGCACACGCAGACACACTACCTGACACATGCTGATGTACACATCGGCATGCACATATACACTCACTAAAATGTTGATGTACATAGTGACACATACCGACACAGACTGACACACAGACTCTCACACAGACACACACACACATACAGACATCGACACATGCTAATGTAGGGGCAGCACATCAGCACAAGTGGATAGCACTGTGTCTTCACAGAACCAGGGTCCCAGGTTCGATTCCCCGCTGAGTCATTGTGCGGAGTTTGCACGTTCTCCCCGTGTCTGCGTGGGTTTTCTCCGGGTGCTCCGGTTTCCTCCCACAGTCCAAAGACGTGCAGGTCAGGTGGATTGGCCATGCTAAATTGCCCTTAGTGTCCAAAAAGGTTAGGAGGGGTTATTGGGTTTCGGGAATAGGGTGGAAGTGAGGGTTTAAGTCTGTTGGTGCAGACTTGATGGGCCGAATGGCCTCCTCCTGCACTATATGTTTTATGTTCTATGATAGGGAAAAAGCACCTTCCCCCACTCTGCACCGTATTACCTCACTGCATGAAATTACCAAGTTCCAATTCCCACTCTGAATGTGTCTTACTCACTCAGGATGTGTCTCATTCACCTGCACAAAGTAAGCTTCCATTCCGATTGGTGAGGTCGATTTTTCGATATCTGGGTATACATGTAGCATGAGATAGGGCCCAACTCCATAAGCTAAATTTGGCGAGAATTGTGGGGGGGATGAGTGAGGATTTCAAGAGATGGGATATGTTGCCACTGTCTTTGATGGAAAGAGATTGGACAGTAAACGTGATGGTTCTGCCGAAATTCTTGTTCATATCATAGAATTTACAGTGCAGAAGGAGGCCATTCGGCCCATCGAGTCTGCACCTGCTCTTGGAAAGAGCACCCTACCCAAGGTCAACACCTCCACCCTATCCCCATAACCCAGCAACCCCACCCAACACTAAGGGCAATTTTGGACACTAAGGGCAATTTATCATGGCCAATCTACCTAACCTGCACATCTTTGGACTGTGGGAGGAAACCGGAGCAAACCCGGAGGAAACCCACGCACACACGGGGAGGATGTGCAGACTCCGCACAGACAGTGACCCAAGCCAGAATCGAAATTTGGACCCTGGATCTGTGAAGCAATTGTGCTATCCACAATGCCAGATGCCATATATGCCAGAATCTCCCAATTTTCCTGCCCAAATCATTCTTTAAGAAGGTTAACAAGTTGATCCTGAGCTTTGTGAGGGTGGGGAAGATTCCTCGAAGCAGGAGAGCTTTCCTGGAGAGAGATGGGCTTTTTGGGCACCCAAGCTTTCAAAATTATTACTGGGCTGCAAACATTGTCATGGTCAGAAAGTGGATGGAGGACCTTGGTTGGTATGGGGAAGAGCAGAAACAGCCTCATGTAAGTGTACCACCTTGAGGGCACTGGTTTCGGCACCTCTGCCGTTCTCGCCAAATGGATATTCATCAAATCTGGTGGTAGTTTCTACAATGAGGGTGTGGAATCAATGCCAGCAGCACTCTGGGATGGAGGACATGTACATGAAGATGAGTGGTAAAGCAAAAAGTGCAGAGGGACGTCTGCAGGGGGATTTGGATAGGTTAAGTGAATGGTCTAGGGTCTGGCAATGTTGACAAATGTGAGGTTATCCATTTTGGTAGGAATAATAGTAAAAGGGTAATAATAGTAAAATAGTAATAATTTTAAATAAAATTATTTAAATGATAAAATATTAAAACATGCTGCTGCGCAGAGAGACTTGGGTGTGCTAGTGCATGAGTCACAGAAGGTTGGTTTACAGGTGCAACAGGTGATTAAGAAGGGAAATGGAATGTTGTCCTTCATTGCTAGAGGGATGGAGTTTAAGACTGGGGGGGTTATGTTGCAATTGTATAAGGTGTTAGTGAGGCCACACCTGGAGTATTGTGTTCAGTTTTGGTCTCCTTACTTGAGAAAGGACGTACTAGCACTGGAGGGTGTGTAGAGGAGATTCACTAGGTTAATCCCAGAGTTGAAGGGGTTGGATTACGAGGAGAGGTTGAGTAGACTGGGACTGTGCTCGTTGGAATTTAGAAGGATGAGGGGGGATCTTATAGAAACATATAAAATTATGAAGGGAATAGATAGGATAGATGTGGGCAGGTTGTTTCCACTGGTGGGTGAAAGCAGAACTAGGGGACATAGCCTCAAAATAAGGGGAAGTAGATTTAGGACTGAGTTTAGGAAGAACTTCTTCACCCAAAGGGTTGTGAATCTATGGAATTCCTTGCCCAGTGAAGCAGTTGAGGCTCCTTCATTACATGTTTTTAAGGTAAAGATAGATAGTTTTTTGAAGAATAAAGGGATTAAGGGTTATGGTGTTCGGGTGGGAAAGTGGAGCTAAGTCCACAAAAGATCAGCCATGATCTTATTGAATGGTGGAGCAGGCTCGAGAGCCCAGATGGCCTACTCCTGCTCCTAGTTCTTATGAAGGCTCGATTTGCAATAACCATAGATTTGTCCCAGGCAGGCTAGATGCTAGATTTAGGTACGGGGATCAGCTGGGGATTAGATACTTTGACGACCTTTGGGAAGGAAATTTGTGGAATAGTCTGAGCTGGCGGAGTTTTACCAATTACCGGGAATGCGTTCAGATACCTTCAGATTAGGGCTTTCTGAGAAATTAGATGGGTTCGTTCCCAATGTTGCCGCCCTTGGGACTATAGGATAGGCTCCTATTGGAGGACAAGATTGGGAAAGGCAAGATCTCTCAAATCTATGCAGCACTGACCAAGAAGAGGGAAGCATCAATGGAGGCTATTTTGCTAAAATGGGAGGAGGTATTGTGGGGAGGGGCAATACGAGGGGGGATTTAGAAAGAGGTGCTGTGTCGGATTAATGCTTACTCATCATGCACCAGACAAAGTTGTACATAGTGTGCATATGACCTTGGCCAGGATGAGCCGATTCTTCTCGGAAGTAGACGGCCAGTGCGTGCAATGTGCTGGGTCCACAGTGAACCACACCCACATGTTCTGGGCTTGACCGAATGTGGTGGGGTTTTGGAAGGGGGTTACCGATGTTAAGGTATAACCTTGGGGGCTGCCTATCTCTTGGAGAAAAGAGTCCATGTAGCTCACCCCTCCCTGATTCCATGTAATCTCTGCAACTTGGACTCTCGGTGAATGGTAGAGAAAAATACCAAATTATACCAGACACCTCACATTGGCACTCAGTTCACAAATGTCCGTCTCCAATTACTCTGTACTCCCAACTCTCTGTGTCTCTATTTTTTTCTTCCCCTCCCACTCTCTTTCCCACTTCCTCACCATCTTTCTAAAACATTGGGCTGGGTTCTCCGTTTCTGAGAGTAAGGACGGGATTCACTGTTCCCCGACGCCGATTTCGTAATCAGCTATAGGGCGGAGAATCCCTTCTGATGCCAAAATCAGGGGCGGGGCGTGTTTGACACAGGTTTTGTTTCCTCCGCCACACGCCGTTGGGATTCCGTTAGCACGCCACCTGATGGCCCTCCCCTGATGCTCTCCCACCGATGGGCTGAGTTCCCGACCAGTTGGGGGGGGGGGGGGGAGCCGTGCTGCTGGTCGGGGGATCCTCTGCGAGGGATGGAGAACTGGTGGGAGGTAGTCAAGGGTGCATCTCGCAGTCACAGGGACTCAGCCACTCTCCAGTGTTTTCATCGTGGAAGCCGGGAGTTTTACACGGCGCGGCTGCTAGTCCCTCACCAGTCACAGGGTCGGTCTGGGTTTGGTGCTGATTTTTTTGACGTAAAACGCCACAGGTGCTCTGTACTTTGTCTAAAAAATGGTGAATCCAGCCCAAAGTGTTGATGCCAACGGAGAGTATGTGGAGTTGGATTCTCCGACTCTGGGGCTATGTCCCTATGCCAGTGTGGGAACAGTGGCGTTTTACACCTGAAAAACTGGTGTAAAACGGCCACCGATTGCCTGTTTTTCTGGGAGCTAGCAGATCGGCAGCGTAGAGCACGTGGCAGCGGCGGCCGCGCCATGTTACATGGACGAGGCCGCTCGCGCACCCAGCCTACAAAATAATGCCCCCCTTTGGCCGGCTCGTGTGCCCTGCCCCCAGTCCCGAATAATGTCCCCTCCCTGCCCACGTATCGGCCCTCCCCCGACTGTGGGGACGCAGGACTGAATCCACAGCTGCCACGCCGACGTTCCGGAGAATCGGGAGCGGAGTATCGTGGTGGTCACGAGCGAGGAAGTGAGACCCCGCTCAGTTGCAGTTCCCCATGACACGTATGTCGATACCCTACCTTCAACCCCACACCACCATCACCCCCACCCCCCCACAACCCCCACACCCACACCCCCCCACAACCCCCACACCCACACCCCCCCACAACCCCCACACGCATACAAACACCTTCCCACACACACACCCACACCCCCACACACCCACAGCCCCCACACACCTCCCACACCCCCCACACCCCACACACTCCCACACCCCCCACACACACCCCACCCACACCCACACCCACCCACACACACTCCCACACACCCCACATACACCTCACCCACACCTACACCCCCCACACACTCCCACACCCCCCACACACTCCCACACCCCCCACACACTCCCACACCCCCCCCACACACTCCCACACACCCCACACCTCCCCACACACCCCGAACACTTCCCATACACCCCCCACATACTCCCCACACCCACACACCTCCCACACCACCCCCACACACTCCCACAACCCCCCCAGACACCCCCAGACAGTCCCACACCCCCCCACACGCACACATACATCCTCCCACACCCACCCACCCCCCACACACACAAACACACACACACACACTATCCCCGTAACCCAGTCACCCCAGCTAACCTTTTTGGACACAAAGGGCAATTTAGCATGGTCAACCCACCTAACCTGCACATCATTGGATTGTGGGAGGAAACCGGAACGTCCAGATTCCGCACTGACAGTGACCCAAGCCGGGAATTGAACCATGGATCCTGGAGCTGTGAAGCAACTGTACTAACCACTATGCTACCGTGACGACCCAGTACATCAGGTGGAGGTGGGAGTACCGTAGGGGCCTGACATTCGGAGGGCAGGCTGGCTCCAGGAATCAGCTGCCCATCCAGACGGGTAACGAGCGTCTGGAACATCCAGTCCAACGAGAGTGGAGATGCAGTCAGAGAGGTTGTGGCGAGCGTCCAGCACCTATGGGCGCAGGTGGAGGAGTCCAACCGCGGTGGTGCCGAACATGCGTGTCACCCAGGCCGACACCGCACAGGTGGCGTTGGCAGTGGAGGCTTTGGGGGCGACGGTTTATTGGGCAGGGATCAGCATGTTCAAGGCCTGGGGCATTCTGTGCAGGCGGTGGCCGAGGCCCAGGACCTGGAAATTGCAGCAGCACTCCTCAGCATGGCCCCGTCACAGCAGGCCATGGCTGGGAACATCAGCAGCATTGTCCAGGCGCTGGCCGATGCGGTGCAGACACAGAGGGAGATGGCACAGTCACTGGCTGATGTGGTGCAGACACAGAGGGAGATGGCACAGTCACTGGCTGATGTGGTGCAGACACAGAGGGAGATGGCACAGTCACTGGCCGATGTGGTGCAGACACAGAGGGAGATGGCACAGTCACTGGCTGATGTGGTGCAGACACAGAGGGAGATGGCACAGTCACTGGCCGATGTGGTGCAGACACAGAGGGAGATGGCACAGTCACTGGCTGATGTGGTGCAGACACAGAGGGAGATGGCACAGTCACTGGCCGATGTGGTGCAGACACAGAGGGAGATGGCACAGTCACTGGCTGATGTGGTGCAGACACAGAGGGAGATGGCACAGTCACTGGCCGATGTGGTGCAGACACAGAGGGAGATGGCACAGTCACTGGCTGATGTGGTGCAGACACAGAGGGAGATGGCACAGTCACTGGCTGATGTGGTGCAGACACAGAGGGAGATGGCACAGTCACTGGCTGATGTGGTGCAGACACAGAGGGAGATGGCACAGTCACTGGCCGATGTGGTGCAGACACAGAGGGAGATGGCACAGTCACTGGCCGATGTGGTGCAGACACAGAGGGAGATGGCACAGTCACTGGCTGATGTGGTGCAGACACAGAGGGAGATGGCACAGTCACTGGCCGATGTGGTGCAGACACAGAGGGAGATGGCACAGTCACTGGCCGATGTGGTGCAGACACAGAGGGAGATGGCACAGTCACTGGCCGATGTGGTGCAGACACAGAGGGAGATGGCACAGTCACTGGCCGATGTGGTGCAGACACAGAGGGAGATGGCACAGTCACTGGCTGATGTGGTGCAGACACAGAGGGAGATGGCACAGTCACTGGCTGATGTGGTGCAGACACAGAGGGAGATGGCACAGTCACTGGCCGATGTGGTGCAGACACAGAGGGAGATGGCACAGTCACTGGCTGATGTGGTGCAGACACAGAGGGAGATGGCACAGTCACTGGCCGATGTGGTGCAGACACAGAGGGAGATGGCACAGTCACTGGCCGATGTGGTGCAGACACAGAGGGAGATGGCACAGTCACTGGCCGATGTGGTGCAGACACAGAGGGAGATGGCACAGTCACTGGCCGATGTGGTGCAGACACAGAGGGAGATGGCACAGTCACTGGCTGATGTGGTGCAGACACAGAGGGAGATGGCACAGTCACTGGCCGATGTGGTGCAGACACAGAGGGAGATGGCACAGTCACTGGCCGATGTGGTGCAGACACAGAGGGAGATGGCACAGTCACTGGCTGATGTGGTGCAGACACAGAGGGAGATGGCACAGTCACTGGCCGATGTGGTGCAGACACAGAGGGAGATGGCACAGTCACTGGCTGATGTGGTGCAGACACAGAGGGAGATGGCACAGTCACTGGCTGATGTGGTGCAGACACAGAGGGAGATGGCACAGTCACTGGCCGATGTGGTGCAGACACAGAGGGAGATGGCACAGTCACTGGCCGATGTGGTGCAGACACAGAGGGAGATGGCACAGTCACTGGCCGATGTGGTGCAGACACAGAGGGAGATGGCACAGTCACTGGCCGATGTGGTGCAGACACAGAGGGAGATGGCACAGTCACTGGCCGATGTGGTGCAGACACAGAGGGAGATGGCACAGTCACTGGCTGATGTGGTGCAGACACAGAGGGAGATGGCACAGTCACTGGCTGATGTGGTGCAGACACAGAGGGAGATGGCACAGTCACTGGCTGATGTGGTGCAGTCCCAGACGGCGATGGTCCAATCCCTGTGTTCCATAGCCGCCAGCGTGCAGAGGTTGAGATCAGAGCGGGCCTCCAGGACTGGCAGTGCCGGATGCCGGGGTAGTCTCAAGGGGCAGCTCTGCTCGCACCCCCGTCCCATGGAGTAGCCCGCCGGGGGGCCATCGGGCACCCCGAGGGAGGAGGAGGTGATGGGGCTCGTGCCGGTGACCTCTGCAGGGGGGGGGGGGGTGTCGGAACACAGCAGCACCTTGGACTCTCCCCCCCCTCCCACCCCGGCACATCTGGTGGACAGTGGGCAGAACAGGGCGGCACCACGCCACCTGGGACACCCAAGCAGCAGCTGGGCCCATCCAGGCCCAATTGCCCCAGAAGACGCCCGCCAATGGGGCCCCTTGTTGCAGGGCAGACTGCCTCCACTCCTGTTGTGTCATCTGGAGAACCGCCTAGGCGTAGTGTTAGGGCCCGTAAGGCCAGAAAGTTAGACACTAGTTGAGTTGGGCTGGGCACAGTTCGGTCATAGGGGCTCAGGGACAAACCTGTGTATATTTGTTCACAATGAACACCTGTTACCACTGTTACAACCTGTCGTGGTGCCCTGTCTGATGGGTGGGCTGGTCTGGGCTGGCCAGGGGAGGGGGGAATGGTGCGCAGGTCCTGTGGGTGTCCCATGCTCCCCACCCTCCCCACACACAGCCACCCCAGGGATCCGATGGGACCATGTGAGGCAATTGTCAGCTCGCATGCAGGGATCACCCAGATGGAAGATGCTACCCTGGGCATGAGTCAGATATTGTCATGTGATGTGGAACACCAGAGATCATCGCAGAGCGGGTTGTCATCATCCACCATCGCATGGAACAGACCTGCTGTTACTGTCAAAGCAGTGCCCCCACCCCGGTGCGGCAAGTACGTATCACGGAGGAGCTGCAGGCGGGGAGTGGGACGGGGCGGGATGGGCAGTTTCTCGTGCCTGCCTGGACTGCATGTCCTGCCCATCCTCGATTTCCCCCACATCCTCCTCATTGGAGGAGGGCTTCATCCCCCTCCAGCACATCAGCCCTCTGCTGTGAGATGTTGTGGAGGAGCAGCAGGCCGCCACGATGCTGGCGACCCTCTCAGCATCATGCTGGAGGGCCCCTCCAGAGCGGTGTAGGCACCTGAAACGCATCGTCAAGAGGCCGAAGCAGCGCTCGATCACGCTCCTGGCAGCTGTATGGCTGTCGTTGTAACGGGTCTCCGTGTCGGTCTGTGCCTTGGGTAGGTGCCATTAGCCACAGCTGCAATGAATAACCCTGTCACCCAGGAGCCAACCCCTCAGCCAGTGGGGAGTCTCTTGAACATGTCAGTAATCGCTAGGAGTGTGCCAGGATGAAGACATCGTGTAGACTGCCTGGCTATCGGGCACAGAGGTGTGTAATGTACTGCTGATGGTCATATATCAGCTGAATGTTGATTGATTTGGTTTGCCCAGAACAGCGGTGTGGCGGGGGGGTGGGGTCGGGAGCAGGGGTGGGAGCACCCATACGGCCAGTGTCACTGTACAGAATCGAGGCCAAGGTGGGTGGTCAGTGAGTGCGCAGCAAGGTGGCTGCCGTAATGGCAGTCCATGCCTGTACACCACCCAGTCCCGTGGGGGTGTCATCCCAGCCAGTATGACCAGTGTCGGGCCGGGCTCCTCTCTCTCTCTCTCTCAGCAGCCATGTCACCTGGTTCACACTTTTTAATACCACACGTGGACCATGGCATCAAGAACACGGCCCTTCAGAGGCGTAGAATCGCGGGTGTCCCACAAATGATATGCAAAAGGTGTAAAACTACGCGTGGCATGCATCACATTGATGCCGTTTTTGAGGTGATGGAGAATTGTGATTTGGCGTCAAAATGGAGCCTGCTGCGATTTTGGAGTCGGAAGCTATTTTCTGCCCAATCACTGTTCCCAATTTCAGCATCGGCCAATGGAGAATCCCGCCCATTTTCTTTCTTGCTACCTCTTGATCTCCTCTGTCACCCTCTCTCTCTCCCTCTGTCATCAGAGGAGGAGTATGGAATTCTGACATATTTTGCCTTGTTTTGTTGAACAGCAAAGACACAATGGAGAGGTGGTGAAAAGATCGAGCACGGAGTTTATACAAGAAGGATCAGAAGAAGAGGCAGCAATCATAGAGGTGATAGATTAGGAGATTCTCCAATAGAATGGCTTCGAATTTCAATGACATTGTAAAACAAGGTTACGTGAGAATGAAGAGCAGGAAGCTCGGGGTAAGTGTAATGGTTGTCTCATTATACACATTGGTTGGCGCACTGACTGACTGGCATATCGATTTACACATGCCCTGACTGACGCACTGACTGACGCACTGACTGACGCACAGACTGACGCACTGACTGACGCACTGACTGACGCACTGACTGACGCACTGACTGACACACTGACTGACGCCCTGACTGACGCACTGACTGACGCACTGACTGACGCACTGACTGACGCACTGACTGACGCACTGACTGACGCACTGACTGACGCACTGACTGACGCACTGACTGAGACACTGACTGACGCACTGACTGAGACACTGACTGACGCACTGACTGACGCACTGACTGACGCACTGACTGACGCACTGACTGACGCACTGACTGACGCACTGACTGACGCACTGACTGAGACACTGACTGACGCACTGACTGACGCACTGACTGACGCACTGACTGAGACACTGACTGACGCACTGACTGACGCACTGACTGACGCACTGACTGACACACTGACTGACGCACTGACTGACGCACTGACTGACGCACTGACTGACGCACTGACTGACGCACTGACCGACACACTGACCGACGCACTGACTGACGCACTGACTGACGCACTGACTGACGCACTGACTGACGCACTGACTGACGCACTGACTGACGCACTGACTGACGCACTGACTGACGCACTGACTGAGACACTGACTGACGCACTGACTGACGCACTGACTGACGCACTGACTGACGCACTGACTGACGCACTGACTGACACACTGACTGACGACTGACGCACTGACTGACGCACTGACTGACGCACTGACTGACGCACTGACTGACGCACTGACTGACGCACTGACTGACGCACTGACTGACGCACTGACTGACGCACTGACTGACGCACTGACTGACGCACTGACTGACGCTCTGACTGACGCACTGACTGACGCACTGACCGACGCACTGACCGACGCACTGACCGACGCACTGACCGACGCACTGACCGACGCACTGACCGACGCACTGACCGACGCACTGACCGACGCACTGACTGACACACTGACTGACACACTGACTGACGCACTGACTGACGCACTGACTGACGCACTGACTGACACACTGACTGACGCACTGACTGACGCTCTGACTGACGCACTGACTGACACACTGACTGACGCACTGACTGACGCACTGACTGACGCACTGACTGACGCACTGACTGACGCACTGACTGACGCACTGACTGACGCACTGACTGACACACTGAGTGAAGCACTGACTGACGCACTGACTGACGCACTGACTGACGCACTGACTGACGCACTGACTGACACACTGACTGACGCACTGACTGACGCACTGACTGATGCACTGACTGACACACTGACTGACGCCCTGACTGACGCACTGACTGATGCACTGACTGACACACTGACTGACGCACTGACTGACACACTGACTGATGCACTGACTGACGCACTGACTGACACACTGACTGACGCACTGACTGACATACTGACTGACGCACTGACTGACACACTGACTGACGCACTGACTGACGCACTGACTGACGCACTGACTGACGCACTGACTGACGCACTGACCGACGCATTGGCGCACTGACTGACGCACTGACCGACGCATTGGCACACTGTCTGATGCACTGACCGACGCATTGGCGCACTGACTGACGCACTGACCGACGCATTGGCTCACTGTCTGATGCACTGACCGACGCATTGGCGCACTGTCTGATGCACTGACCGACGCATTGGCGCACTGTCTGATGCACTGACCGACGCATTGGCGCACTGTCTGATGCACTGACCGACGCATTGGCTCACTGACTGATGCACTGACCGATGCATTGGCGCACTGACTGACGCACTGACTGACGCACTGACTGACGCACTGACCAACGCACTGACTGACACACTGACTGACGCACTGACTGACGCACTGACTGACACACTGACTGACGCACTGACTGACACACTGACTGACGCACTGACTGACGCACTGACTGACCGACTGACTGACGCACTGACTGACGCACTGACTGACGCACTGACCGACGCACTGACTGACCGACTGACTGACGCACTGACTGACGCACTGACTGACGCACTGACTGACGCACTGACTGACGCACTGACTGACGCACTGACTGACGCACTGACTGACGCACTGACTGACGCACTGACTGACGCACTGACTGACGCACTGACTGACACACTGACTGACACACTGACTGACACACTGACTGACACACTGACTGACGCACTGACTGACGCACTGACTGACGCACTGACTGACGCACTGACTGACGCACTGACTGACACACTGACTGACGCACTGACTGACACACTGACTGACGCACTGACTGACGCACTGACTGACACACTGACTGACGCACTGACTGACGCACTGACTGACGCACTGACTGACGCACTGACTGACGCACTGACTGACGCACTGACTGACGCACTGACTGACATACTGACTGACGCACTGACTGACACACTGACTGACGCACTGACTGACGCACTGACTGACGCACTGACTGACGCACTGACTGACGCACTGACCGACGCATTGGCGCACTGACTGACGCACTGACCGACGCATTGGCACACTGTCTGATGCACTGACCGACGCATTGGCACACTGTCTGATGCACTGACCGACGCATTGGCGCACTGTCTGATGCACTGACCGACGCATTGGCGCACTGTCTGATGCACTGACCGACGCATTGGCGCACTGTCTGATGCACTGACCGACGCATTGGCTCACTGACTGATGCACTGACCGACGCATTGGCGCACTGACTGACGCACTGACTGACGCACTGACTGACGCACTGACCAACGCACTGACTGACACACTGACTGACGCACTGACTGACGCACTGACTGACACACTGACTGACGCACTGACTGACACACTGACTGACGCACTGACTGACGCACTGACTGACCGACTGACTGACGCACTGACTGACGCACTGACTGACGCACTGACCGACGCACTGACTGACCGACTGACTGACGCACTGACTGACGCACTGACTGACGCACTGACTGACGCACTGACTGACGCACTGACTGACGCACTGACTGACGCACTGACTGACGCACTGACTGACGCACTGACTGACGCACTGACTGACGCACTGACTGACACACTGACTGACACACTGACTGACACACTGACTGACACACTGACTGACGCACTGACTGACGCACTGACTGACGCACTGACTGACGCACTGACTGACGCACTGACTGACACACTGACTGACGCACTGACTGACGCACTGACTGACACACTGACTGACGCACTGACTGACGCACTGACTGACGCACTGACTGACGCACTGACTGACGCACTGACTGACGCACTGACTGACACACTGACTGACACTCTGACTGACGCACTGACTGACGCACTGACCGACGCATTGGCACACTGTCTGATGCACTGACCGACGCACTGACTGACGCACTGACTGACACACTGACTGACACACTGACTGACGCACTGACTGACACACTGACTGACGCACTGACTGTCACACTGACTGACGCACTGACTGACGCACTGACTGACGCACTGACTGACGCACTGACTGACGCACTGACTGACGCACTGACTGACGCACTGACTGACGCACTGACTGACACACTGACTGACGCACTGACTGACGCACTGACCGACGCACTGACTGACGCACTGACTGACACACTGACCGACGCACTGACTGACGCACTGACTGACGCACTGACTGACGCACTGACTGACGCACTGACTGACACACTGACTGACGCACTGACTGACGCACTGACTGACGCACTGACTGACGCACTGACTGACGCACTGACTGACGCCCTGACTGACGCACTGACTGACACACTGACTGACGCACTGACTGACGCACTGACTGACGCACTGACTGACACACTGACTGACGCACTGACTGACGCACTGACTGACGCACTGACTGACGCACTGACTGACACACTGACTGACGCACTGACTGACGCACTGACCGACGCACTGACCGACGCACTGACTGACGCACTGACTGACGCACTGACTGACACACTGACTGACGCACTGACTGACGCACTGACCGACGCACTGACCGACGCACTGACCGACGCACTGACTGACACACTGACTGACACACTGACTGACGCACTGACTGACGCACTGACTGACACACTGACTGACGCACTGACCAACGCAATGACTGACGCACTGACTGACGCACTGACTGACGCATTGTCGCACTGTCTGATGCACTGACCGACGCATTGGCGCACTGACCGACGCACTGACTGACGCACTGACTGACGCACTGACTGACACACTGACTGACACACTGACTGACACACTGACTGACGCACTGACTGACGCACTGACTGACGCACTGACTGACGCACTGACTGACGCACTGACTGACGCACTGACTGACGCACTGACTGACGCACTGACTGACGCACTGACTGACGCACTGACTGACGCACTGACTGACGCACTGACTGTCGCACTGTCTGATGCACTGACCGACGCATTGGCGCACTGACCGACGCACTGACTGACGCACTGACTGACGCACTGACTGACACACTGACTGACACACTGACTGACACACTGACTGACGCACTGACTGACGCACTGACTGACGCACTGACTGACGCACTGACTGACGCACTGACTGACGCACTGACTGACGCACTGACTGACGCACTGACTGACGCACTGACTGACGCACTGACTGTCACACTGACTGACGCACTGACTGACGCACTGACTGACGCACTGACTGACGCACTGACTGACGCACTGACTGACGCACTGACTGACGCACTGACTGACGCACTGACTGACGCCCTGACTGACGCACTGACTGACGCACTGACTGACGCACTGACTGACGCACTGACTGACGCACTGACTGACGCACTGACTGACGCACTGACTGACGCACTGACTGACGCACTGACTGACGCACTGACTGACACACTGACTGACGCACTGACTGACGCACTGACCGACGCACTGACTGACGCACTGACTGACACACTGACTGACGCACTGACTGACGCACTGACTGACGCACTGACTGACGCACTGACTGACACACTGACTGACGCACTGACTGACGCACTGACTGACGCACTGACCGACGCACTGACTGACGCACTGACTGACGCACTGACTGACGCACTGACTGACGCACTGACTGACACACTGTCTGACGCACTGACTGACGCACTGACTGACACACTGACTGACACACTGACTGACACACTGACTGACGCACTGACTGACGCACTGACTGACACACTGACTGACGCACTGACTGACGCACTGACTGACGCATTGGCCCACTGACTGACGCACTGACTGACGCACTGACTGACGCACTGACTGACACACTGACTGACGCACTGACTGACGCACTGACTGACGCACTGACTGACGCACTGACTGACGCACTGACTGACGCACTGACTGACACACTGACTGACACACTGACTGACGCACTGACTGACGCACTGACTGACGCATTGGCCCACTGACTGACGCACTGACTGACGCACTGACCAACGCACTGACTGACGCACTGACTGACGCACTGACTGACGCATTGTCGCACTGTCTGATGCACTGACCGACGCATTGGCGCACTGACCGACGCACTGACTGACACACTGACTGACGCACTGACTGACGCACTGACTGACGCACTGACTGACGCACTGACTGACGCACTGACTGACGCACTGACTGACGCACTGACTGACGCACTGACTGACGCACTGACTGACGCACTGACTGACACACTGACTGACGCACTGACTGACGCACGACTGTCACACTGACTGACGCACTGACTGACGCACTGACTGACGCACTGACTGACGCACTGACTGACGCACTGACTGACGCACTGACTGACGCACTGACTGACGCACTGACTGACGCACTGACTGACGCACTGACTGACGCACTGACTGACGCACTGACTGACGCACTGACTGACGCACTGACTGACGCACTGACTGACGCACTGACTGACGCACTGACTGACGCACTGACTGACACACTGTCTGACACACTGACTGACGCACTGACTGACGCACTGACTGACGCACTGACTGACGCACTGACTGACGCACTGTCTGATGCACTGACTGACGCATTGGCGCACTAACCGACGCACTGACTGACGCACTGACTGATGCACTGACCGACGCATTGACGCACTGACTGACGCACTGACCGACGCACTGACCGACGCATTGGCTCACTGACTGACACACTGACTGACGCACTGACTGACGCACTGACTGACGCACTGACTGACGCACTGACTGATGCACTGACTGACGCACTGACTGACGCACTGACTGACGCACTGACTGACGCACTGACTGACGCACTGACTGACGCACTGACTGACGCACTGACTGACGCACTGAATGACGCACTGACTGACGCACTGACTGACTCACTGACTGACGCACTGACTGACGCACTGACTGACGCACTGACTGACGCACTGACTGACGCACTGACCGACTGACTGACGCACTGACCGACGCACTGACCGACGCACTGACCGACGCACTGACCGACGCACTGACTGACGCACTGACCGACGCACTGACTGACGCACTGACTGACGCACTGACTGACGCACTGACTGACGCACTGACTGACGCACTGACTGACGCACTGACTGACGCACTGAC